>NW_017308173.1:266094-268405 GCF_000935625.1 Nanorana parkeri | reverse complement strand
GTAGGGGTATTAGTGAGGACCCAGGTTGACCTGGGTGATATTGGGTGATATGGGTGATCAAGCAGGTTGAACCGGTTGATAAGGGGGGATTACTGATGTCCCAGGATGACATGGGTGATAAAGGGGCGGAATTAGTGATCAAGCAGGTTGACCCGGGTGATAAGGGAGGAGAGGTATTAGTGATCAAGCAGGTTGACCCAGGTGATAAGGGGGGTACTAGTGATCAAGCAGGTTGACATGGGTGATAAGGATCGCTGTAAAAGTGATCAAGCAGGTTAACCCAGGTGATAAGGGAGGGGAGGTATTAGTGATCAAGCAGGTTGACCCAGGTGATAAGGGGGGTACTAGTGATCAAGCAGGTTGACATGGGTGATAAGGATCGCTGTAAAAGTGATCAAGCAGGTTAACCCAGGTGATAAGGGAGGGGAGGTATTAGTGATCAAGCAGGTTGACCCAGGTGATAAGGGGGGTACTAGTGATCAAGCAGGTTGACATGGGTGATAAGGATCGCTGTAAAAGTGATCAAGCAGGTTAACCCAGGTGATAAGGGAGGGGAGGTATTAGTGATCAAGCAGGTTGACCCAGGTGATAAGGGGGGTACTAGTGATCAAGCAGGTTGACATGGGTGATAAGGATCGCTGTAAAAGTGATCAAGCAGGTTAACCCAGGTGATAAGGGAGGGGAGGTATTAGTGATCAAGCAGGTTGACCCAGGTGATAAGGGGGGTACTAGTGATCAAGCAGGTTGACATGGGTGATAAGGATCGCTGTAAAAGTGATCAAGCAGGTTAACCCAGGTGATAAGGGAGGGGAGGTATTAGTGATCAAGCAGGTTGACCCAGGTGATAAGGGGGGTACTAGTGATCAAGCAGGTTGACATGGGTGATAAGGATCGCTGTAAAAGTGATCAAGCAGGTTAACCCAGGTGATAAGGGAGGGGAGGTATTAGTGATCAAGCAGGTTGACCCAGGTGATAAGGGGGGTACTAGTGATCAAGCAGGTTGACATGGGTGATAAGGATCGCTGTAAAAGTGATCAAGCAGGTTAACCCAGGTGATAAGGGAGGGGAGGTATTAGTGATCAAGCAGGTTGACCCAGGTGATAAGGGGGGTACTAGTGATCAAGCAGGTTGACATGGGTGATAAGGATCGCTGTAAAAGTGATCAAGCAGGTTAACCCAGGTGATAAGGGAGGGGAGGTATTAGTGATCAAGCAGGTTGACCCAGGTGATAAGGGGGGTACTAGTGATCAAGCAGGTTGACATGGGTGATAAGGATCGCTGTAAAAGTGATCAAGCAGGTTAACCCAGGTGATAAGGGAGGGGAGGTATTAGTGATCAAGCAGGTTGACCCAGGTGATAAGGGGGGTACTAGTGATCAAGCAGGTTGACATGGGTGATAAGGATCGCTGTAAAAGTGATCAAGCAGGTTAACCCAGGTGATAAGGGAGGGGAGGTATTAGTGATCAAGCAGGTTGACCCAGGTGATAAGGGGGGTACTAGTGATCAAGCAGGTTGACATGGGTGATAAGGATCGCTGTAAAAGTGATCAAGCAGGTTAACCCAGGTGATAAGGGAGGGGAGGTATTAGTGATCAAGCAGGTTGACCCAGGTGATAAGGGGGGTATTAATTAGGGATGCACCTATACCGATACTAGTATCGATATCGGTGCCGATACCGAGTATTTGAGCGAGTACTTGTACTCGCCCAAATGCTCCGATGCCTAGCCCGATACTTCCTGTATCAGGAAGCCTTCCTGATTGGCCGGGAAGCAGCACCATGCTCTCTCGTCACTTGTGATGAGAGAGCATGGAGCCCTCATCATCGCATGACGAGGGAGCATGGAGCCGGCCTTCCGGCCAATCAGAAAGCAAGGCGCCGCGTCATTATACGGCGCCCGGCTTCCATGACTGGCCAGCAAGACGGCTCCAACTGGGTACCGGAGCAAGGCCGCTCCTGGCTGGAGAGGGGTGTGACAGGCTGGACATGCTGAGGTGAGAGGGGACAGACTTTCTTGTTAATCGGGAAGCCATGTGGCGAGTCTTTACACGCTGCCCGGCTTCCCGGCTAATCAGGAAACCAGGTGGCGAGTCATTACACGCCACCTGGCTTCCTGAATGGGACTTCCAGTACTCGGTAATTGGTATTGGCGAGTACCCACATTTTTTTATCGGTACTCGGTAGCAAAATACCGGTATCGGTGCATCGCTAGTATTAATGATATCCTAGGTTGACCCGGGTGATAAGGGGGGGGTGTATTAGTGATGTCCCAGGTTGACCCTTGTGATGGAGGAGGGGTTGTTAGTGAGGTCC
>NW_017308173.1:205288-265914 GCF_000935625.1 Nanorana parkeri | reverse complement strand
TGATGTGCAAGGTTGGACCTGGGTGATAAGGGGAGTTATTAGTGATTTCCAAGTTTGACTCGAGTAACAAGTGGGGGGATTAGGGTTAGGGGGGGTATTGGTGATGTCCAAGTTTGACCCGGGTGATAAGGGTGGTGGTATTAGTGATTTCCAATGTTGACCCGGGTGATAAGGGGAAGTATTGGTGATTAAGCAGGTTGACCTGGGCATACGGGGGGGTGTTGGTGATCAAGCAGGTCAACTGCCACTACATCACCAACGATTAAGATAGAAACCCTTTCCCCTCCTGCTGTGCCACCGTATTTGATGGAGAAGTTCTATGTGGTAGTTGGACAATACTTATCTGTGACGTAATTACCAACCTTATGATCTAAAACAGGGGTCAGCAACCTTTTACACACCAAGTGCCATTTTTGAAACCATCGGAAAACCGGGTGCCAGTGAACAATAGCACGCCATAGTGTTAGATACATTTCAATTTTTCCACTCATAGCTGTACTGTTATAGTAAGTTAAACTCACAATTTTTTTTTATGTGTTTACCTTGCCATTAGCAGCACATCTATTAGTGAAAAAAATTAATAACTAGTGCACACACAAACCATATTCATATTTACATGTGCTGAAAAGTATACTGGACTTACAGTTTTAACACGATCCCTGTGTCTTTATTTGATGGCTCAGTTGCGCTATGTCTGGCCTGTAGGGTGTTACTTTCAGCTGACCTTAGACCAGCACCAATGCATTCTTTGAATGCCAGACCTCAGAGCAACACCTAAAAAGCACTGATTTTATTCCTGTTCTACATATAAGGGCAGGAATAAAATCAAAGCTATTTGTGGATCAATATACTGCTGTGCATTTGTGAGGGCATGCATGTGTGCTGGAACGAGGGTTAATGTTTATGTATGTGAGCAGTATACATGTGGTACCTGCTGTATATTCCAGATGATCGTCTGGCTCCTTTTTCTGTGCTGGGGCAGGGTGTGCAGTAGATTCCTCCTGTCGGGCAGGGTACAGTAATCCCGTCCCAGCACATCAGGCGTGGGTGAGCCCGCTCCTGTCTGGCGGGCTGGCACAAGAGGGATCCTTCAGGCAGGAGCATGCGCAGAACGAGCTGAGGGCCCCGTCAGCGCGCCTCTGCGTTCCTATGCCGCTCAGCCACGTCACTGAGGTGGGTGGGCCAGTAAATGTAATTGACAGCCGGCTCGAGGGAGCTGTCAACTACAAGCAAACAGGTTGACTCGTGTGCAAGCTGTCAAGGTCTCACGTGCCAGGCTGGGCACGCGTGCCGGGGGTTGCCGACCCCTGATCTAAAAGGAGAGTGGTTATTGATGGCCTAAGTTCGGCCCTCTGACTTTTAACCTTTTAACAGATGTCTTCCAGAAAGGTGGCTCCTTGTTGGCTTAATATGTGCATCAATGCCCCATGGACTCCTGATGAAGCGAATTATTATGCGTGAAACGCATTGCGTGAATCCCATCCTGACTCTCTATTCCAGATTTGTTACACATGTATAACTAGGTTTTTTTGTACCATTGATGATCAAAACATATATGCTAAACAGGGTTTGGTTGTGGATATTAGGAGGCATTTGCATATGCTGAAGGAGCAATTCTAACTATGTATGAGTTTTGTATGGGTACCTGAAAAGTCCAGACTTATTTACCTGGTTGATTTATGAAAATTTTGGGACATGATACCCCACATCACCAACGCCCATGTGGTAGTTGCTTTCAATAATCATCACCAGGTACATTAACCCATTCTGTACATGCTCTTCATTGTGGACTGTGTCTACTTTTCATCTGTTGTAATCTCTTGGCAAGTTCATCTTGAAGGCACACTGCTGAGTTTGCTGGCTTGCCCAGGGTGTCTCATCGGGAGGGGTTGGGTGATAACTATGAAACACATAAAAACTATAACACTGCCAGAGATCCTTGACTGGTTGAACCATCACTTTTTCTTTAATGACCTCCCCCTCTCCCCCCCCAAAAAAACCAAAAAAAACCACAAGAATAAAAGGGGACAATGGTAAGCACCCCTGTCACTGTGACTTTTTCTGAACTGCATGTAAGTGTGAGGAGAATAGAAAAAAATGTCAGACTAAAAAGGGAATTAATGTACTGAACATTATCATTACAAATGTGAACCATATATAGGTTTAAGAACACAATGAGGGAAATTTATCAAAACTGGGGCAGCTGTGCATCCACTTTTTTTGAATAAAGGAATTGTCAAAAATCTTTGTTGTGGTTTATTTTTTAAATAAAGGACTTTTTTTTTACGGTGTTGTGTGTTTATTTACAATTTGACTTTTTTTTTAAAATAACTAACAACCACCCTTTACTCAATCACAAGGGGGGGGCAGCATCTGGGTACCCCTTTATGAAAGGGGGCACCCAGAATCAGATAAGCCCCCCTGCCCGCAGACCACAACAAGCATCGGGCCGGGATTGTGGGGAAGAGGCCCTTGTCATCATCGACATGGGATCAAGGTGCTTTTCCAGGAGGTTCCCCCCCTGTGAAAGCACCCTCCACATGTCAAAGGCATTTGGCCTGGTATGGTGCAGGAGGGGGGGGTGCACACTTGTCACCCCCCCCTTTCCTGCTCAGCCAGGCTGCTGCTCGGATCAAGTGCCTGGGATGGCATTTAAGGGGGGACCCCACACATTTTTTAAAATTATTTTAACGTTTAACAACATAAATTCACTTAGAATGACATTCAGAAAAAAAATAGTTATCTGAAAATTTGGATATGTTCGGATTCGTTATACACGCCAGTTTATTATGACCACCTGAGGTTTGTATCCAAATTAGCTATAATTAGCTATAATTTTGCGCTGAAGTTGCTAGAGGGCCAGACCATTATAAATAGGGAAGCAGGTTGTTTACCACGACAGTAGAAGTGATTTGTTTCTGAAGATATGGGTAAACAACGCGATTTAACAGCCTTTGAACGTGGGATGATTGTTGGCGCTCGGAGCCATGGAGCGATCATCAGCAAAACAGCAGAATTCATTAAATGTTCAAGAGGGGCTCATTGTTAAAGTGTTTAAAGACTGGACTGTCAACCGAAAATCTGGGTCTGAACGTGCGAATTGTGGCCGTCAGCGACTAGTCAATGTTAGGGCAGAATGGAGAGTGGCAAGACTGGTACAAGACAACAGAAGGGCAACAGTGCAGTGTCAGATTCCTCGCATCACCTTTCAACATCTCGTGGAGTCACGAGGCGGCCCAACAAAGTCATCTCGTGGCCCAACGAAGTACTCATGGGGTGGTCATATTAATCTGGCCACTCAGTGTATATATTAATTCGGAAATTTGGATGCATCGAAACTTCTGAAAATGTCTCAATTCGGAACAAAATGAATCACACATATCTAGTGAGGAGATTACAATGACTAAAATTATCTATTTATGGTGCCAGTTATGCCCTTGGATAAATCCATGTGTATGTGCCAATTATTTTTGTGCGCGGTTGTGTATGTGTGTGTGTGGCTAGGGGTGTCTAGATCTGTGCTATCATATTTTTTTAATTGCTTCCTTAAGTCATATGTTGGACTGCCAGTAAATACCTCAAGAACATTTTTTTGTTTTGGTATTTGGATACAGGTTAAGTAAGAAAGACATACTAATCTACACACAAGGAGGAAGTAAAAATCTTAAAAAGAAAAACATAAGTCTGTTACGGCTATTTCACATAACTACATTGTCACTTGAGTCGTTAACGTCGTTCAGTCAATCTACAAATGTAAGTACACATTTTACTCAATTGTTCAAGTTTTGTTTATCATGTCCTATAAAGCATTTATATATGGTGTGTGTGCAACTAAAGCCACTTATGGTTTATATAAGTTATATAGTGTGTATATGTGTTTAAAACATACATATTTAGGTTGTAAGAAAAGGTGTTCATCTATCTATCTATCTATCTATCTATCTATCTATCTATCTATCTATCTATCTATCTATCTATCTATCTATCTATCTATCATGATTGTTATATATTTAGAGTATAATAAATATTGGGTTTCGAATTGTTGAACACTTCAGTTTGATTGAGAGGGATTCAGTTAATGTGAACCAGTCATCTGTCCAGTCAGGAATTTATATTAGAGCTTTAGAGGAGTGACTGTAAGCATCCCTGTATGCATGTGCTCCTCCAGGTCCATGATTTGGCTACAGCGTGGAAAACCTAATAACTACTCCAAGTTAGGGGTAATCTCACCACTAAATATTAGTCAATTCATGCACCGAGTATGAGACTTAACCTAAAGAGGGCCAATTTGCAGACAGTGGAGATTTCCGAATACTGCCCAAATAAATGTTCAGAATTAATAAGATTGGGACAGAAACAAGGGGTGATCACACCAATAGGACCACAGACATGGCAGATGATCTGAACCTTCCTCATTTTTTAGCAAAATAAAGCACAAAAAAAAGGTAACTATGATTTATGCAACTTGGATTGTGGCAATCTCTGCTGCTTCTACATTCTTGTGCCTGGTATTGTGATTCCCAGTTAAGTATTGAATTATTTTTGAATGGAGAAAAGACCTGAAGCAGGATGGGTCCATACAGGAGTTCTTTTGTTTGTTTTTTTTAGTTGGAATGTGTTCTTAATTTTTGTAAAGTATTTTGAAAGTACTGCAGGTATTAGTCTACTTGTACATAACCCGTGGCACTATTCCTGTACTTGTGGCACTATTCCTGTACCATCTGGGGCATAGCTGGTTTGGATACTTCTGTTGGCTATTGTTTTAGGGCTTCCCTCTAGAAGTGTCCATTTAGTGGATGGCAGAGGGTTCGCAAGCTCACAGTCATCCAACTATTATGATACCATCTCATATGGCTTTTGGGCGTGACTGCTATATATTTAGAGGGGGGGGGGGCACATATTATTTAACAATACAGTATATAATAACAATGTTAAGTAAGAAAAACAACAGAAAGAAATGGTTATAGGTTAGATTAGAATATGGGGAATGGGATTGGAGGTGTAATTTAAATTACCATCAGAAGAAATTGTTCTCTTCTTATCTCCAGTATTTAAAATAAAGCTGCCACTGAACTAAGTAACAGGACAGCCTGTCTTTACTGTATAGTAAAGAGAAATGGCATAACGTGGCAAGCTTTAAGCTGGCAATCTCTCTCTCTAGAGGCTGTCTCTCACATGGTATGGTCTCCCTAACATGACAGTCTCTCACATGTTATTCTCTCTAGTACAGCAGAGTTAGACTCTAACATAATACTCTCTCTCATACAGGTCAGTCCCCACCAGACATTCTGTGTCTAGGAGTTTGTCCCAAAAACAGCGACTCCTCTTTTATAACAGGGCAGTCTTTCAGATGGCAGGCTTTCAATAAAAGAACTCTCTGGTTGTACCACTGGCTTCACAACCCTTTAAAAATATTAGTATGAACTGTTGACAGCTTGGAGAACCAGGGTCTAAATAATTAGATGAATATGTTTAGTGATATATATTTTGGTAAAGTATGACAGATTAATGTTCTAACAAAGATTTTTGCTTTTCTGTATGCAGGTCTTATAATATGAATTGCTCAGAAACAGAGATGTGCCCTGATTGTGGGCAGAGAGCAATTGGTAAGTACAATTTTATTATATATAGTGGTCATAACAGGGTATTATGATATTATATTGCCCTAAATTTGAAGGCAATGAAAATGATTAATGAGAGAATGTAAAATTCTGTATAAAACAGATGTTTTAGAAATAACATGCAAAAAAATAGAGCCATATCACCAAACTGGAAATATGACATTGCTTCTATATACTTCTGTTTCATTTACATGTATGATCTTTTATTTGCATCTTTTTTTTAACATGTTTCCTCTCCATGCCACTTTTGGATATTTGGGGCTTAATTCAGCATGTGCACGTGTGCTTGGAATATTAAGAGCAGTCAGAAGACTCATTATAGTTCATGGCAATAACTATCTCTCACATGCCTTCAACATGGGGAGGACAAGGGCCTCTTCCCCACAACCCTGGCCTGGCCTGGCTGGCTCATCCCCCCCTTTCCTGCTCCGCCAGGCTTCTGCTCAGATCAAGGGTCTGGTAAGGGATTTTCAAAGGGACCCCACACTTTTTTTGTTTTTTGGTGTTGAGGTCCCCCTAAAATTCCTACCAGACCTAAAGGGTATGATATGAACTGGTGTGTGGGATCCGCACCCTATTTTTTTTTTAATTGTTTCTGTGGACTGTCAAAAGGTAAAAATAAAAAAGTAAACATTTAGTGTCACTTTTTTTGCAACAAATTTTCGTTCGTAAATATCTTTCAGCTCATCCGAAATGAACGAAAAATTCAGATTTGGACGAATTTTTTTGCAACAAATTTTCATTCGTAAATATCTTTCAGCTCATCTGAAAAATAAAATAAAAATTACGATTCAGGCTAATCCGAATACCGCGAGGAGTTGACTTTCGGATCCGAATCTCGAAAAGCGAAATAAAGAAAAATCTGAAATGAAACAAACTGAAACAAATTTTTGCCAGCTTACGTGTCTAGTATAGTATCTAAATAGAAGGATAGATGTTTTGGACTTGGTTCCAAATTTAGATCGGATCAAAAGTTCCGTACTTATATCTGCCCCCTGGCCTGATTCAATAGAGTATACTCTCGGAGATAAAAATGAAATCACGCCAACTCAGTCAGTGTAAAAATCACTTCTCCTTTATTGTTCTCCTTTTCAGGGTTTTTATTTAACAGGTGAACGTGTATATTTGAGCGTAGCATTGCAGAAAAGTATTTTAGTTTATATATTCTAGCTTATCATTGGTTAGATCCATTTATGCATAACTTCCTGCCAAGATGTTTATAGATGTTTATATCTTTCGTCGTGGGTGTGTTGTCTGAAGAGGAGGCGCCAACTTGGTTCCTATTTCTACTGCGTACTTCGGATCTGGGGGGAGGGGGAGGGCTTAGCACCAATTTCTGAGCAAGGTTTTGAGGAAGGCAAACGAGCAAAAAGCAAATTAACATATATATTACAATTGATCTATTGACATAGGCATTTTGTCATAATCATGCTTAACCACATCCATTACATAGATCCAGGTGTTTATGTAACAAAGCACATGGGTCTTTAATGTTTATTTTATAGTACAGTGCTGAAGTTCCAGCAGTATGGTCACCTTCTACCCACAGCATAAGCATGTCCGTGTACAGGCATTGACAGCCTATAAGGAGCACCAACAACACAGGGACTGGAGGAGAAAGCATCTTGGGGGGCTCCCTGCAGTACACACCTTCAACCACTATAAAAGTGACAGGGGATGGAACCAGACGGTTACATAATCACTAGAGAACAGGCTAAGAATTGTATTTTTAAAGACTTGGCTGCAGTGTTGGTTTGATATTAGTATAGTGTTCATCATGCTCAGCACTGGCACATCTTTGCATGTGAATATTTACAATTACTTTAAAATTCAAACAGTATTTTGCAGTTTTGGGTAGAATAAGGAATGGTTGGAGCCTCAAATGTTTTTAATTTTTTTTGCTGTACTTGACTCTGTTGGGGAGGCTTATCTTTTTATCCTGGTGACCAATGTCAGCAAGTTAGAATATAAGGGGAAGTCTACAGTTTCTAATTTGTTACCAAAACAGCACTAGAGGGGAAATTATCCAACAAGGAAACCAGCAGTCGAATGTGGCATTTCACCTCAATATAGGGAACATTCTCCTCACTTCCTGTTGTTTCTTTCGGACAGGAAATGGTAGAAATATCCTCCAGTAGGGACACAGACAGGTAAAAAATCCTGACACAGACTCTAACCCTTTCATTCTCTCTCCAAGACTAGAATAAAGTTTTGCTAGTAGTTAAACGTTACCTATTGGCATATAATAAAAGGTTTGACCCCCACCACTTTATTTCACTGCCAATAACAGGATATAAATAGAGTTTCCCCAAGTTGTATGGGACTATCCTGACCCTTATCCAAGCTTCATGAAGAATGCAGGAAGTCAATGCCATGATTGCCACGTTATCTATACTAACCTGCCTGTTTCTGATACTGAAAATTGGCATTCATTGCAGAACTGTGTATTTATTCTCAGATGTAGGTGTTTGTTTCCTGGTCTGATAAGGATTTATTATAATAAAGCAGTATAACAAGGCAAGTCTGCACACATGTCATTGGATGGCACTGCGTTATCTTAAAGATATGCATTTAAATTAGGGTAATAGATACTAAAAAGAGAAATCTTTATTGATGTCACAGGGCACTCCCCCCACAGCAGATGCAAAAAGGGAATTCACATACATAGAGAATGACTTATACACACAAAACTGTCTGAAGCAATGCCGTGTACTAAGTGTAGTGCTACCCCCGCAAGGGCCGCTGTAATATACGGGTCCTCTGTCCCACACCAGTAATGACTCACCCTCACCTGGATCCAAGTGACACCAACACACCATTTAAAATGTTTAAATGGGCTTTATTAAAACTAGCAATAAGCCCTGGAAAGAGATACACTGATTAACAGGATTGACAATTTTAAATGCAATGATACAATCCAACCGCTCTGCAAAGTAAACAGGATTGGTGTTCGTTCACTTTAACTGCCAGTGAGAGGCCTTGCCTGAGATGCACTGCACGAGTGGTGAATAAAACTGTCAATTGCACAATACAGAAATACTGTTCAACAAGTACCAAAGGACATATTATTATTATTACATAGTATTAATATAGCGCCAACAGTTTGTGCAGCGCTTTACAATATAAGGAATACATTACAATCACAATACAATTCAAGACAAGATGGTAAGGAGGGCCCTGCCCCTGAGGGCTGACAATGTAAAAGAGGAGGGGGAAATGATACATGAGGAGAAATGATACATATGACTTACTATAAGAACCTATCTAGCTCCCGTAGGTCCTAGCGAACCACTGGCCAGTGGGAATTCAACACACACACCCACACACTCACAGAGTCTGCCAGGTTGGGGCCCTTGAAATTCTGTGGTTGAGTACCAAGCCTTTTGTAAAACAATATTTGTAATCCACAGGATGGAAAGGGGTATCTTCACAAAGTGTCACAGAGTCACAAACATTAACAGATGAGGTGATCCACCTTCAGATAGAGCTGCATTTAGGGTTGCCACCTTTTCTTTCAGCGAAACCCAAACACTCTAGCGATGCACGGAAATGTTTTAGGTAGAATGAGTCACGGCTTATTTATATGTAAGTAGTGCCACCCATTCATATGTAAATATCACAGTCAAGACTATTTTCAGTGGGGGACCAGTAGCCCCTATCTTAATTTTGGTTGCCCCTGTCTGCTGACATCATGTGTCCGGATCTCAGCTGTCAAAACCCGGACAGGTGGCAACCCTAGCTGTATTGGCAGTAAATATGATCTAGTAGGAATAGGCAAGATCAACTCACACATAGATGGCAAAAGATCTCTCACCATTAGATGCACTTTATATATCTTCCTTCCAGCAATTGGTAGCTTGATAGCTGTCTCAGCCGACTGGATGACGATGGGTGTAACACAGGCCGCAGAATCCCCCAAACAGGATGATGATGATGGCTACAGTACAGAAATCTGTCTCCAGATGTCACTGCACTGGTAGCACATCTTCAGAGATCAGGCGAAAGGTTAGCATAGCATACTGGGGCTCCCCTCTCAAGCCTGCACCTTCCTTTAGAAGTCTCCACAGGAATCACAGACTCTGGCAGTGCTTAGGAGACAAACACAAGGGACACTTTCCCCTGTCTAACTGCAGCATACCAGTCTATGTCTCTCTCCCTGTGTCTTCCTCTCTCTCTCGTCAGTCCGCTCTCTTCAGGTGGTGGGCGGGGCTAAAACAGTCTGGCAGCCAATCACAGCTCTCCTGGACTGTTATCCAATCTAGTCCTTCCTTGCCTTTTGTTGTTAGAGGTGGGCTTCTTCTTAGCTACAGCAGTAACCAATCCAAGAACAATCCTGCAGCTGCAGCCAATAGAGTCTCTCCTTCAGTCTCTGTGAGTTATCAGTCTAGCCAAAGAAATGCAGTGCAGTGTTCCAGAGAGCAATACTTATATTACAGAAGCAATACTCTGCTTGTGCTACACAAGGGCACTGAACCGAAACAATAAATTCATCTCCCCACTCAGTGCTTGCTTCATTTTCAGTTATTGCTTAGTCTTCAGTAAAAAGGTCCTCTGGCTGATGCTTGTTTCCAGGCAGTACATGTGTTATGGAGAAATTTTCCTTCTTTTGCCCAGAGCCAGTGCTGATTCCATGTCAAATTTAGGTACTGCTTGCATAAAAAAAATGCATACTCGATCTTTGTGACCACATTTCGTGTTACACCAATATTTAGGGTGTAACATGAAATGTGGTCACATTCCCCATCCCCCCATCTTCAAATTACCCCCCCTCCCTCCACTTACCTGAATTTCAGGGTTCTTTTACCTGCTGTCTTCTCTTTCTATTTGAATTCAGCACAGCTTTTCGTGGTTCTGCCCCCACAGATGCTAACCCATTCACAGGGATCTGTGGCAGAGGGACTTTTAGATCTCAATTGAACATAAGTGTGGTGACATCCAAGCACTTGTAGTCCAATGATTACTAGCCCTAGCTCCATAACAGAGGGGCTGAGAAAAGAATCTGCAGTAGCTTGTGCATTGCGCCCATGATACATTGATTGTGGTTGCAATGCTCTGCAGGCTCCTATGCAAACATGTATAAATGCAATTTTTTTATGACTGATTTAATTAAATTTGTCACTAAATTTTGGGGTTTAATAAGGAGTTGCGCTAATATTGCGCAACATAAAAATTTTCAACTACCACCATTTTATTCTATAGGGTCTTGGCATTCAGAAAATATATAATGTTGGGGGGTTTTACGTCATTTTCAGGCCTAAAATGTGGAATATAACATGGGTGCAAAAATTGAAAAAAGGGCCTCAGTCATGAAGGGGTTAAAGGTGGACTATGCCTTTAATGATGTATTAATAAATACAGATCTGTGCTGATCTGTGCCTTTTATATCTACCTGGAGTACAGCTTAAATTTGACTGTATCAGCCTCTTCAGAGTGGGAAAGGAAAAAGCGTCACAAGAAGCCACTCAGTTGTGACAAGGACCATGCTGATAGGAGGAGAGTCCAGAGCTCCAGAGAGATAAGTTCATCACTGTGATGTCCAGTCACAGACTGAATGCAGGTCTATAACAGCCTGAGAACAAAGGAAGTGGGTTGAATGATATCAGCCATCATTGGAACTGGAGGACTAAGGATCTAGTGGTAGAAAAGTACTGCTGTGGACCACTCTGGATTGAAAGTGAGCTACTTTTTTAAGTTATTTAATAATGGGCTGTTCATTTATATTTTTTATGCTTGGCTGGAGTTCTATGTTAGGGCACTGACCACTTTTGGAGCACATGTTGTAAACCACTCTCATCACGAACGTATTTCATTATAAGTAAGATTCTCTTTTTCAATTGTTACATAGTGTCAAATCCGTTACATAGTATTTGAGGTTGAATAAAGACATTAGTCCATCAAGTCCAACCTATTAGGATCTCATTCTAGGAGTACCCGTACCCCTGTATATTACGGTCCCTTAAGAAATCGTCCAAAAGTTTCTTGAACAATTCCACATTATTTGCTGAAATCACCGCCTGTGGCAGTGAGTTCCAGACCCTAACTGATCTTACTGTGAAGAACCCCCTTCGCCCCTTGTGCTGGAATTTTTTTTCCACCAATTTTAGGTGATGGCCTCTAGTTTTTGTAACGGAGTTAATTTTAAACAGTTTATCGCTAATGTTGCTACCACCATTGAACATTTTGACTTTTATACACATTACATTTGTACCTAAAACTTGTTTTCTAATTTTTATTTTCATCACAGGTGGTTTAATATTCCATGAATTATTTTGCTATGACGTTTACGTAGTGTCTGCACTACCCCCACTAAATAAGAAGCAAACAGAGATTGATGAGTACATGACTGAGAAAATTGTGAAGCATCTTGAATCAAAAGGAATTAAATGTTACCATGGATCCAGAGACATATGTGGTGGTGAACATGTAATAGCAGCCTTAAGTAAACCAATTACTATCATCCCAACAACTATTATGCCAGTTTATAAGGACAGGATTTTTTCGGATTTTCGGAATTTACTCCTCCGAGTGGATTATTTGGATAGGATTGTGTTTCTGATGTTTGATTCAACACCCGTTCAGCCTCCAGCTGTTTCTAAGAACAGTTTCTCGATTACAATCAATGACCCCCATCTGCTATCAAGGCTGATGAAGACAATTACAACAAAGACAGAACAGATACCACTAGATGTCAGGAAAAAAAAATACGCAATGAGTGATCCAGGTAATGATATGTTTTGGTAAGCTGGATTTACAAAGTGACACAATATTAGATTCAAATAGGGGAATTTATTGGGTAGTTGATAGAGTTGGGCTCGATGTTCGAGTCGAGCATGAGTTTGACTTAAACTATCAGGGTGTTCAGCGGGCCTTGTGAGCCCTGATTGGCTAAAGCTTTGCCCAATCAGGGCACATAAAACAGTGAGAGCCATGATTGGGCAAAGTCTTGATGACTCTGCCCAATCATGGCTCACCCTGTTACAACTGTAAACAGTTGGGCGGAGCTATCTGTTAGTGCAAGCTCCACCCAAATGTTTATATGTTACCGACATCTTTCAAAATGCCATTATGCGGCGCTGTTCGTTCGCGAGTGAGAGGGACGGCAGTCGTCGTTTAAAAAAAAAATATTATATATATATAATATAAATACCCAGTCCTTATTTAACTAGGGAACAACATGAGAAAAGTAGTGATTTGTGTTTCTAGAAAATGTCCTATCTAGATGAGCTTTAATCAACGACTATTTACTGTCCCTATATTTAGGTAATAGCTACAGTACATAGGCTTGTGTCAACTGGATTTGTGCTTTTGCTTATGAGCAAATGTAGTGCGCTTTTGAAGTGACACTCAACTCACGAGTTAAATCTTAAAAATCCTCAAATCATTTCTGAATTGGTGCTGACACTGTCCTTCCTTCTGGAGGGTGGCTACCTTTATTCTAAATGGTCCCTGTGTGTGTTGTAAAGTAGCCAACGCTCCAAGCTTGCTCCTGTGATGGTCTACAATCTCAATACAAATGAGTAAACTAAATGTGAGATTATAGTCTACCCTGGGAGTAATCTTGGAGCGTTGGCTTCCTTACCACACACACAGACAGGAACTATGGGGAACAAAAGTAGCCAACCTACAGAAGGAAGGACCGTGTCAGTATGAATTCATAGAGGATTTGAGGATCTACAGCTGAGTGATACACAAATAAGATACATGTTTGTTACAAAATGTTTCTAAAATCATTCACAGTCTAGTTGCAGGTGCATCTCACATTCAGTTGACCTCCTTCTTTTCTGCATTTTACATCCTTGTGACCTACAGTTGATAGCCTTCTGTCCACATTTAATCTCCTTCTCAGCTGCTTCAACCTGCTTTATGCTACTTTTGTGTTTCCATGGACTTTTAAGGGGAGATAAACAGTTCTGATGTGAATGAAAGCACATCAGCACAGGTCCTAAATGTTCTTGCAAATTGAATAGTGTGATCAGTTGTTAAATTGTTATCTGACCTAAATTCAATGAACATCATACATTTTTAACCTTACTTGCATTAACAACAAGTGAAAAAAAACCCCCTCAAAAATGTATTTATTTAAAGTTTTGCTAAAGGCAAAATTATTTTTTGGATAGTGTTGTGAGGGGTTAGAACCTCCTGTCAGTATTTATTTATCTCAGTGTCCCAGTTCACTGATTGTGTCCTTGTTCACTGACAGACTCTGAATTGTCCTGATCACCAATGTCACGAGCGAGAAAGAAGGTGAGGGTAAATCCAAAATTATGAGTTGTCAGCAGAACAGAAATAGAGGTGAAATCTTCCAGCGGGGACACTTGTTTCTGGAACAACTGTCTATGAGATGATTTCTCTCATATTGGAAAGATATCCTATCACTTTCTGTTGAGTCTACAGGACAGAAAATGAAGGGAAATCTCCCTAATGAGACACAGATGGCACAAAAGTAAAGTAACAGCAATTTTTACGCTCCAATACTGTATCCAAAATGAAAAAAAAGTTTTAGCTTTAGGTATACTTTAAGTGGTATTTGTTTATTTTCTTCTTGTAAGAATGTCTAAAACAGGGCAATATTTATCATTTTCTAAAATGTTATGAACTCATCTGGGATGACCACAGATGGTATTAGCTTTCATTTGTTTGCTCAACAAGTTCTAGATTTCTGCCCTGTACCTATGATCAGCAGGAAATATTTGTGTAGATAGGCTGAATTTTCCATTAAATGCTGTGATCAGTTGGTTTAGGAATTGTAGCTTAGTTTTGTAATATTAATCAATAGGATGTAATGAATATAGTGTTACATTGGTACTGTGCTGTAACACTTTCTTTTGCATTCTGTTTCAGAATCAACATTATCAATATCTTCATTTGAATTTCAGAAAAACAGTAAGTGGCAATGGCCCTGTTCATTTAAAAAAAGAAAGTGATCACTAAAGCAGTGTTGTTGCCTATTAATGACCAACCAGAATTCTTGTTTCATTGACACATAATTTGAAAAGTGAAAACTCACCGACAACACAATTTTTCTTTTGTGATCATTTTCTTTTCTCAGATTTTAATGACTTAACTATTATATTTTTGGAATGATTTTTATCGATAACCCACATATTGAAATAAAATAATCAAGTGCCTCTGACTATCTCTACCTTACAGTTCCATTTCGGAGATCAGATAGATCTAGGATATCATTCCGAGTAAAACCTGTAACTGCTTCAACTGCCTTTGAAGGTAATAACCTTTTTTTTAATCATAATGTTCAGGGCTCAAAATTTCAAGTCCTAAGCTACTAGCCAGTCCTTAAAAGTTACTCGCCACCAGTTGCCTCACCTAATCCCTACCCTGCCCTGGCCTTAACTCCGCCAGGTCAGCGGTGTGACGCAGAGTACAAAGATCAGTACCAACGCACAGTACAGAAGTCAGTGCAATGCAGAATACAGAGGCCAGCTGTGTGACGCACAGTACACCGGTCAGCAATGTGACGCGCAGTGCAGAGGTCAGCAATGTGATGCGCAGTACACTGGTCAGCAATGTGACGCGCAGTACACTGGTCAGCATTGTGACGCGCAGTGCAGAGGTCAGCAATGTGATGCGCAGTGCAGAAGTCAGGGTGTGACGCACAGTACAGAGGTCAGTACACAGTACAACGGTCAGTATGTAACACAGTGCAGAGGTCAGCAATGTGATGCGCAGTGCAGTGGTCAGCAATGTGACGCGCAGTGCAGAGGTCAGGGTGTGACGCACAGTACAGAGGTCAGGGTGTGACGCACGGTACAGAGGTCACGGTGTGATGCACAGTACAGAGGTCAGTACACAGTACAACGGTCAGTATTTAACGCAGTGCAGAGGTCACAAAGAAAGTAAGGGACTTACAGTTGATTTGACCTCTTCTTCTCCTGGTGATGGTGGGGGGAGCAGCAAGGTTTCCTACACGTCCAGCCGGCTCCAGGTGCTCTCTCTCCCGCGCAGCAGAAGCCAACTAACTGCAGTTCGGCAGTCTTCCTCTCCCACCAATTGCAGCTGAGGTGGGCGGAGGAAACTGCTGTGGCCGCGGAGGAGCCCAATCGAAGCCGGCACAGACGATGGCAGTCCAGCTTCTTGTCCTCTTCTCCCTGCCACTGCAGTATTAAAGTCAGAGCAGTCTTAAAGAGCCCCCCCCTCTCAGTCCACATCTTTTGGACGTTATTAATCTGAGTTGCCCCACTCAGTCTGCCCGTCGCTTGCGGTCATATTGAGTGGGGCACTAAGATTAATAACTTGCTGGATTAGTCTGAACCAGGGGCGAACTGGGCCCGGAGGCAGGGTGGCAATTGCCCCCCAAGGCTCTCTGATACCTTTGCAAACGCCCCCCACCGCCGCCGTAAGCATTTCATTTCTCCCTTCTTGGCCGCTCTTCTGCTGTAGCGGCCGAGAGGGAAGAGATGAAGTGATTGCAGCGGCGGTGGGCGTTTGCAAAGGTATCAGAGAAATTGCCACCCTGCCCCCGGGCCTAGTACGCCCCTGGGTCAGACATATCCAGCATGTTATTAATATGAGTGCCCCACTCAATATGGCCTGGGAGGGGGGGGCTCCTTAAGACTGCTCTGATCACATTCACACTGCTGAGCGATCCCTCTCTCTCCTCCCGACCGCTTCAGCTCCACGAAGCGGACATTCAGAGAGGCGGCTCTGATCGCACCTGTCAGCACTCCCTCTCTCTGCTCCTGGCCGCTGCAGCTTCAGAGCGGCCGGTAGGGGAGAAGAGGGAGCGATAACAGGTGTGATCAGAGCCGGCTCTCTGAGTGCCCGCCTCGTGGAGCTGAAGTGGCCAGGAGGGAGAAAGAGGTATCACAGAGAGCCATCGCCAGCTCTGGATGGGACACTACCGCCTCGCTGATCATTCGCTTCTGTTCTCTCTTCTCCATCTCGGCCGCTCTGTAGCTGCAGAAGCCGAGAAAGAGAGAACAGAAGCGAGTGCGGTAGTAGTGCCCCATCCCTGGTCCCGCCGGCGGCGCACCCCCTCGTTGACATTCCAGAGGATATCCACAACTGGTGGACCTAAATAATAGGGACTAGACAAGGTGGGAGTGGGATGTTGCACAGTCTGTACATGCTTCAGATTATAGTAGACCGTGAAGCACATAATATTCAGTACTGCATCTGTAGCCTAAATGTTTACATGTAGAATGTTAATTGTGGGAGAGATTTGAGTCTTCCCTACCCTGGGTCCCCATGGGATGCTAAGCTCAAGTGGTGGCATTTCCATGATGTTTTCTAATTAATTCAGTTTTTCACTTTATTAGATTTTTTTCTATATACTTTATACCCAACTGCCACTCATGGCAATCCATATTATACCGTTTCTGGTCCCCAGTAGGGTTTGCTTAGTTGCCAAGCCTCTTCTACCTGGTTAGTTTTGTATGTGTTGGTAGGGATGTCAGTAGTATGACCTGTGCATTATGACTTAGGGATCTTTCCTGGAGGGGGGACTACTAATAGTGAAGAGTCTCTTTTGAACATAAGCAGCAACTGTGGGCTACATCCTATGAAACATTGTAATGGAAGGAAAGATTAACTAATTTTGAAAAATGTAGTTTAGTAGGAAGTGCTACTTCTGCAAAAATACTAAGCTCTAGTAAGTGCTTAGTAGGTAATGTTATCTGTAAATTCTTTACATGAAACATGTACTTGAGGCCAAAAATAATGTCCCATGAAATGTAAATAACAATCTATTACATTTGTGCATTCTTTTAGATGGTGATATGTACAGTTTCACTGTATCCCCTCATGAACTTCTCAGTTTTTGCCATAGCCCCAGTGTAATCATTAGGCAAGATGCTGCAAAAATCTTGGCAAGAAGAATCCAAAAAGACATTGCAACATTTTCAAAGATTGACAATTTAGAAGACTTTGAAAAACAAATCAGATATCTCAGGCAAAAACACAATACAATGGACGTTGAAAAATTATACTTCTGGATTTCAGCTGCTATTTTTTACAGAATATACAAATGTAATGACCTTAGCTTGAAGATGCACATGAAGGTGTTGACATTATCTAAGTATAAAACCAGCAAGAATAGATTTGAGCAACTTTGCCAAGAAACCTACCACAAGCTCACTACTTCTCTGCATTCTAAAATGAAAATGTGGCCAAATAGACTGGACACCAATGATCAGTATGTCAAGAAGATTGAAGATTGTCTTTCACTGATAGACCCTAAACTGTCTGAAAAGGTGTCAACACCACCAGATGCTCTCAACAAAATTCTGAGTAGCCTGCCATGGGACATTAAGCACATCGTTATAGTCGCCATTGCTGAACAGGTATGTAATGCAAATGTAAATATAAAATATATTTAAATAAATAAGAGGCAAAATGCAGGGGGTTTGCCCCCTTTACAGAGACCATAAACTAAATAATAATCATTAGTATGTCAAGAAAATTTTAGATTTCCTTTCCCTGTTAAATCCTAAATAGCCTGAATAAGTATCCATAGCTGTTAAACACTACCCTTATGCAAATATTTGTTCATATAAGTTATTATTCATGTATTTATTTTAGCTCTTTCAAAAGAAATACACGAACTCAAGCGTGTCCTTTTTCTTTCAAATGTGTGACATCATCGGGAAAAAGCACTGGGCAGTGTTCATCGTTGTGCTCGAAAGAGTGAAAGAGTACATGCTTGACACCTACACAAAAGGTAACACTACTTCTAACAACTGCAGTCATCAGGGTCAATTCACTAAAGACAAATAGACTGTTCACTTTGCATGGGATGTTTCCTTTAGCTTGGTAAATGTGTTGAAGTTTCATTTTGCAAAGAATATCCAATCATGTGCAAAGGAAAATTTAAAAAAAAGTATTTTTGTTTGCAATTTTCTTGGATATCATTGGATAATGGAAGTCAGAACAGCATTACCCCATTAACTAATCTTCTCCTGTAAAGTGCAAATTCCTTTTCAAAGTAAATTTTAAAAATCAACTCTATTAGATCTCTTTGCCATCTAGCCAGGATTATACTTCTACTGCCAGGCTGAGATCACTCTGACAGTTCTGGCTTCAATTTAGTGCCTCATTTGGGAACACAGAGAGTGCCCCAGCACCTATCATGTTGCAGGCTGCACAGAAAGAAGCCAGTGGCCAGCATGTTGGGCACCACTGCTCTAGTTTTTTCCTGCTTTATCCAACACAAAATTAATAGTTTCCTCTAAAGTTGGGCTTTAACTGAATATTAATATTATAGTTGTTGCGTTGTCTAAATGAGCATGACATTTGCTCTCTGAAATTTACTATATGTCTAAAGCTAATATATATTAATACATCTTTATTTTTAAATAGAGCTGTTGTTGGCCTGCTTGCAAATTCTTAAGTACATTGTAACATGGAAGTCAGAAAGACGAAGAAAAGATGATAAACTTAACTTTATTCTGAAACAAATGATTAGAAATCTTGTGTATCACCCTGTAGACGAAGTCCGAAATTATGTTTCACTCTTAGTATTTCAAGAAGATTCTAAAGGTTTCATCTTTGGAGACATTTCCCATCTGGGCAACCACTATCTGAAATTGAGTGAAGACTTAGTAGAAGAGTGCTTTCGGGAACACCTATTTCACAGTTATCATGCCTTAACAATTCATGACCAAGTGCCCATGCACTCTCCACATACTTTAATGTTTGAAGCCAAGACAACAGAGGGTGATTCTTTGTTATATGTATTGAGGCAAAAGACATTAAATGATGTTCTGAATACAAACTTCACAGATGCAGCTTATGAAAGTTTCCAGGAAATGCTAAGAGCAATCAAAATGTGTCAAGGTCAAGACAACATTGTAGTACTGAGGAATACCCCATCAAATGGTGTCTTGCCCTTTTGCGTAGTTGAACATGGTCAATCTCTGTTGTCCTTCTTGCATGAAAAAGAAAATCAACTCAGCTGGATTCAAATGATAGATATACTCATCGACATTACCAAGGCCATTCATCACTGCCATAAGAACAATGTAATCCTTCGAGATATCACTCCAGCTAGCTTTATAATTGTCCCCAGAGAAAATGGATCTTTGCAAACCAAGCTGGCAAGTTTCTTGTATGCACAATGTCTTGATAGTGAAGAACCCAACAATGAGGCAGAGCAGTACACAAATGACATAAGTTGTCTTTGTGTCCAAGGTAGGCAACAGAAACAAATGAACCAATATGAATAACTTACAGCGCATGGTAGGCAATGCTAGTGAATGTAACCTTATTGTACAACCCCAATTCCAATAAACTTGGGTCACTGTGCAAAATCTACATAAAAACAGAATACAATGATTTACAACTCTCATAAACCCATATTTTATTTACAATAGAAAATAGAAAACATATCGAATGTTTAAACTGAGAAAATGTATCATATTAAGAAAAAAATAAGGTCATTTTGAAATATGGCGGCAACACGTCTCAAAAAAATTGGGACAGGGCCATGTTTAGTACGGTGTAGAATCCCCTCTTCTTTTAACTTCACTCTGTAAAAGTCTGGGAACTGAGCAGACCAGTTGGAGTTTTGGGAGAGGAATGTTGGCCCATTCTTGCCTGTGCTCAACAGTCCTGGGTCTGCTTTGTCATATTTTTTGTTTCAAGATGTGCCAAATATTTTTAATTGGTGAAAGGCTTGGACTACAAGGAGGCCAGTTAAGCACCCAGACTCTTCTACTACGCAGCCATGCTGTTGTCATAGATGTAATATACAGAGTAGCATTATCCTGCTGAAATATAAAAGGCCTTCCCTAAAAAAGACATCGTCTTGAATGCGAGTATATGTTGCTGTGAAACCTGGATATATCTTTCAGGATTGATGGTGCCTTTCCAGATGTACAAGCTGCCCATTCCATACGTACTAATGCACCTCTAAACCATCAGAG
Organism: Nanorana parkeri; assembly: GCF_000935625.1. Taxonomy (NCBI): domain Eukaryota; kingdom Metazoa; phylum Chordata; class Amphibia; order Anura; family Dicroglossidae; genus Nanorana; species Nanorana parkeri. The sequence goes on along the minus strand of NW_017308173.1, from coordinate 245,414 downwards.
ATGCAGGCGAAAGGTTCCTCTCCTCTTTAGTCCGGAGGACACGGCCCACATGGTTTCCAAAAAGAATGTCAAATTTCGATTTGTTTGACCACAGAAGAGTTTTCCACTTTGTCACAGACCATTTTAAATGAGCTTTGGCGCAGAGAAGACAGCTGCGTTTCTGGATCATGTTTAGATATGGCTTCTTCTTCGAATAATAGAGTTTTCACTTGCATTTTTGAATTGTAGGGCAAGCTGTGTTCACAGACAGTGATTTTTAGAAGTATTCCTGAGCCCATGCAGTGATATCCATCACAGAATCATGACTGTTTTTAATGCAGTGCCGCCTGAGGACTGGAAGATCACGGGTATCCAATATTGCGTTTCAGCCTTGTCCCTTGTGCACACAGATTTCTCCAGATTCTCTGAATATTTTGATGATATTATGTACTGTAGATGAGGATATATTTAAAGTCTTTGCAATTTTACATTGAGGAACATTATTCTGAAATTGTTCAACATTTTTTAGATGCAGCTTTTCATAGATTGGTGAACCTCTGCCCATCTTTACGTCTGAGATACTCTGACTCTCTAAGATGCTCCTTTTATACCCAATGATGCTACTGACCTGTTGCCAATTAACTTAATTAGTTGTAAAATGTTCTTCCAGCACTTCCTTGTTAGTACCACTTACTTTGCCAACGTTTTGTTGCCCTGTCCCAACCTTTTTGAGACAAATTGCTGCCCTCAATTTCAAAAAATGTTTTTTTCTTAAAATGGTACATTTTCTCAGTTTAAACATTTGATATGTTTTCTGTTTTCTATTGTGAATACAATACAGGTTTATGAGATTTGCAGATCATTGCATTCTGTGTTGATTTTACACAGCGTGCCAACTTTTTTGAAATTGGGGTTGTAATAATAAATAGTTGTATTTAAGAATGTATATGTAAAGGTACTTGTATAGATACAACAGGGCAGTTCTTTTTGCTTTCTGACTTTGCTTTGTTGTCCTTTAAGCTATAAAGCTTAATTAAAAAAAAAAATTGCCAGCCACCTGGCTAGCTACCTAACTTCAGGATACACTATCATCTCTCTAGATTCATAAGTAATGCCCCCTTTTGCCGCTTTGATCAAATATATCAAATATATGCTATCACTCTATTTTTTCTACCTTTTAGTTATTTCCTTATTCGAAAAAGACTGGGTTGAATTTATCAACACTGGAGCAGACAGAATCTGGAACAGTAGCCCAAAGTAACCAATCAGCTCCCACTTCAGTTTGCTCAGATAAGCTTTGAAAATAAAAAAAGAGAGAAGCTGATTGGTTAATATGGGAAACTGTTCCAGATTCTGTCCGCTCCTGTGTTGATAAATGTAACCCTCAATGTTCTTGTTATATGTCCAAATTTCAAGGTGCAATTGAAAGGTACAACAATTCAGCATGGTAATTCTAACAGAGGTGGTCTTCCTGCCACAATGCAGTGTATTTGTACTGCATATGGGCTCTGTGCAAGCCAACAAGTCACCCCTCTGTGTAAATTCTAGCAAAGCTTTTCTGCATAGTTTAATTGTGTAGAGATCTTATTCAGAAATAAATCTACTTTTCTACTCCAACCCAAAAAATAAATTCTGCCCTCTTTAGGTCTCTATCAGTCTGGTAATGGAAAATTCTAAAACATCTACTAGAGGTAAATTGAATGTACTAATTTCAGAATAGTGGCAACATTTCCTTTTCGGATTCCATTAGCACTTAAATTATTAATTTTGCTTGCCTTGAATTGTTCTTTAAATTTTTAATGTGTTCCTAATGATAAAGTTACAATGAAATGGTTACATACATTTTTTCTTAAAAACAGGTGATAGAATGGAAGGTATTGCAGCTTATTTTAGCGCTCCTGAAACTCTGCTCAACAAAACATTTTCCAAGTACTCAGAGGCATGGATGCTTGCTGCCACATTTCTATCCATCCTTTTATATGGAAAGTGTCCCTTCCAAGAGCTGGCTCATCTCACTGTCTTCCAATTTGTCAAGGAGGTAATATTTTAAAGATAACATTTCTAAAACAAAGACTGATGTATTTTATTATTAGGGATGTTTAGATACCAAGTACAATACTTGTTATAAGTACAGATACTTTTCCAGCTACAAGACAAGACTAGAGAAAAACTCAAAAGTTAGGAGGCAGCTGTCATTTTTAAGGAACATTGGCTATGGGGCTCCTGGGATTTGTACATCCCTGTTTTAATGTATGATTTGTTATATATATATTTATTTATTTATTTATATTAGGGATTCACCGATATTATTTTTCCAGACCAAGTTCAAGTACTTGTCCAAGGACTCACAGATACAATTACTGATTCATTTTTGTTTAGACCTCATTCACACGAGAAAAGGCCGGCACGTACAGCTCCGTACTGCGTGCACGGCTGTATCGGGCAGCTCCCGAGAAGGACAGGTGCTGCGTGTCATTAGTAGGCAGCCCCTGTCCTTCTCTATGGGAATACGCCGCCGTACGCAGCCCTACGCCGCCTTACGCTCACCTCAAGTGCATTTGAGAATGCCCCACAGATGCTCAATAGGGTTTAGGTCTGGAGACATGCTTGGCCAGTCCATCACCTTTACCCTCAGCTTCTTTAGCAAGGCAGTGGTCATCTTGGAGGTGTATTTGGGGTCGTTATCATGTTGGAATACTGCCCTGCGGCCCAGTCTCAGAAGGGAGGGGATCATGCTCTGCTTCAGTATGTCACAGTACATGTTGGAATTCATGGTTCTCTCAATTAACTGTAGCTCCCCAGTGCCGGTAGCACTCATGCAGCCCCAGACCATGACACTCCAACCCCCATGCTTGACTATAAGCAAGACACACTTGTCTTTGTACTCCTCACCTGGTTGCCGCCACACACGCTTGACACCATCTGAACCAAATACGTTTATCTTGGTCTCATCAGACCACAGGGCATGGTTCCAGTAATCCATGTCCTTAGTCTGCTTGTCTTCAAACTGTTTGCGGGATTTCATGTGCATCATCTTTAGAAGAGGCTTCCTTCAGGGACGACAGCCATGCAGACCAATTTGATGCAGTGTGCGGCGTATGGTCTGAGCGCTGACAGGCTGACCCCCCACCCCTTCAACCTCTGCAGCAATGCTGGCAGCACTCATACGTCTATTTCGCAAAGACAAGCTCTGGATATGACGCTGAGCACGTGCACTCAACTTCTTTGGTCGACCATGGCGAGGCCTGTTCTGAGTGGAACATGTCCTGTTAAACCGCTGTACGGTCTTGGCCACTGTTCTACAGCTCAGTTTCAGGGTCTTGGCAATCTTCTTGTAGCCTAGGCCATCTTTATGTAGAGCAACAATTATTTTTTTCAGATCCTCAGAGAGTTCTTTGCCATGAGGTGCCATGTTGAACTTCCAGTGACAAGTATGAGAGAGTGAGAGCGATAACACCAAATTTAACACACCTGCTCCCCATTCACACCTGAGACCTTGTAACACTAACGAGTCACATGACACCGGGGAGGGAAAATGGCTAATTGGGCCCAATTTGGACATTTTCACTTAGTGGTGTACTCACTTTTGTTGCCAGCGGTTTAGACATTAATGGCTGTGTGTTGAGTTATTTTGAGGGGACAGCAAATGTACACTGATATACAAGCTGTACACTCACTACTTTACATTGTAGCAAAGTGTTATTTCTTCTGTGTCGTCACATGAAATGATATAATAAAATATTTACAAAAATGTGAGGGGTGTACTCAGTTCTGTGAGATACTGTATATGTATATATACACACATACATACATACATACATACAGTGGTGTATTCTGGTTTGGGGCTGCCCTAGGCAAGACGAAACTTAGACACCCCCCCCCCACTAAATTTGCCCCACCCCTTCCTGTTTTTGACTTTTTGCGTAACCTGTCAGTCGCTGGATACAGTGCACACATTGTATTCAGCTTTTGACATGTTCCGCTATTAGCATAGCAGGAAAACTGGGGTCTCAGGTGGGCTCTGCGGGGTTTCAGGTGGGTTGTGAAGGATCTCTGGTGGGCACTGCAGGTCACGAGGAGCTGTGTTGAATCTGTGGTGAGCTCTGCAGGCTGATGACATTTTTACTAGGCTATTACGTAGGTCTGCCACTGACTCCAGGCTGTAGAGGGACTACAAATCTCTGCAATACATTAGCGATGCAGAATGGCACTGGCTGTAGAGGACAACAAATCCCAGCAATACAATATACAGCAATGCAGAATAATACCATCAGCTATAGAGGACTACAAATCCCAGAAATACATTATACAGCAATGCAGAATAATACCATCAGCCATAGAGGACTACAAATTCCAGCAATACATTTTACACCAATGCAGAATAATAGGTTCATACTCTGTTTTGCCCTGGAGTGGCGGCCTTATGTCTCCAGGGTTTCAGAAGGGCTGCGCGGGGTCTCAAGTGGGCTGTGCAGGGTCTCAGGAGGCTGTGAGGGTCTCATGTGGGCTGTGCGGAGTCTCAGGTGGCTGTGCAGGATCACCAGAGGCTGTGTGGGGTTTCAGGGTGTATGGTGGGTTGTGCAGGGTCTATGGTGGGATGGTGGACTATGCAGGGTATATGGTGGGCTGTGCAGGGTCTATAGTGGGCTGTGCGGGGTCTATGGTGGGCTGTACGGGGTCTATGGTGTGCTGTGCGTGGTCTATGGTGGGCTGTGCGGGGTCTTAAGATGCTTTGCAGGGTCTCACCATGGGTCTGGATGGTCTCACTGGTGCGGGCGGCGTGCTTCCCTAGAAAGGAGGAGGAGGAGATGCTGAAAACAGGTGCCATTTCAGACAGGCTGCCAAGGTCCTCAGCAAGCACAGGACCTCAGGCAGCCACTGCCGATTACAACTGTAAAGCATCAGTATTGGTGTAACCCTATCAGCCAGGCACAGTTCCTTGTGGCCGCAAATCAAAAACTTCCCCTATAGTTGTGGCACAAGTGGGCCCTAGGCAATTGCCCACTTTGCACATTGGATAAAGTGGCCCTGATGATTCGGATGTTTTTCCAGCACATCCCACAGATGCTTGATTGATTCGGATGTTTTTTCAGCACATCCCACAGATGCTCGATTGGATTGAGATCTGGAGAATTTGGAAGCCAACAACTTGAACTCTTTGTTGTGTGGTGTTTCTCAAACCATTTCTGCAGTGTGGCAGGGCACATTATCCTGCTGAAAGAGGCCACTGCCATCAGAGAATACCGTTTGCATGAAGGGGTGTATTTGGTCAGCAACTGTGTTTAGGTGGGTGGTACATGTCAATGTAACATCCACATGTATGCCAGGACCCAAGGTTTCCCAACAGAACATTGCCCAGAGCATCACGCTGCCTCTGCTGGCTTGCCTTCTTTCCATAGTGAATCATGGTGCCATCTCTTCTCCAAGTAAGCGACATACATGCACCTGGCCATCGACATAATTTAAAAATAAAAAACTCACAGCAGACCACCTACTTCCATTGCTCCGTGGTCAAGTTCCAATTCTCACGTGCCCATTGTAGGCGCTTTTGGCGGTGGACACAGGTCAGGATGGGCACCCTGACAGGTCTGCAGCTACACTGCCCCATAATCAAACAAACTGCAATGCACTGTGTTCAGACTCTTCTCTATTGGAACCAGGATTAACTTTTTCAGCAATTTGAGTGATAGTAGCTCTATTGGCCAGCCTTCCCTCCCCATGCGCGTCAATGAGCCTTGGCCTCCCATGACCCATTCTCTGGTTCACCGATTTTCCTTCCGTGGACCACTTTTAGAGCTGACCACTGCAGGCCGGGAACATCCCACATGAGCTGCAGTTTTGGAGTTACTCTGACTCAGTCGTCTAGCCATCACAATTTAGTCCTTGTCAAGGCACACAAATTCTTACACTTGCACATTTTTTATGCTTCCAACACATCAACTTCTGGGTCAAAATATTAACTTGCTGCCTAATACATCTTATCCTCATTCCAGATGCCATTGTAATGAGACAATCAGTGTTAGTCATTTCACCTGTTAGTGGTCATGTGTGTGTGTGTGTGTGTGTGTGTCTATATCTATCTCTCTCTCTGTCTATCTACATACATACACACACACACTCATACATACATACATACATACAAATTGTTTTAAAAAAATGCAACCGTCTAATAACAACCCTGATGGGCCCTTGGAAAACCTGCCCATTAGAACACTTGAAATTGTTAGGAAATTTCCAGCATGTACTTTTCTTCTCGCATTAGAAGCGAGCTATTAGAACACAGCTAATATAACACATTTCAGGAGATTCTTTCGTTATTAAACTAATTTGATAATACATGAATGTTTTTTTTTCTCATCACAGATAATTGCCGGACACATTGCCAACATCCCAATGTTTCTCCCCAAGAATCTGTCAGAAATCTTAAGCACCAATTTGAATGTCACAGTACAGGAGCGCATGATGACTGAAACATTACTGGACAAACTGGAAACATGCAAGAGTGAACTTGGTGGGTAGAATAGGACACATTGCTGCTTTTGATGGTATTGCTGCATTTAAAACATCGTGCTGTACTGGGCATTTTAAAATTTTACCTGTTTTCCTTACTTGCTCCCACCCTTCTACCATATTATTGGAGGGAGAATGCTGCTGATTTTATGTATCAGTTGTTTTAGTTGTAGAATATATTATTTGATGTATTTATTACAGGTATTTATATAGGCATTGGTCTGCACATTTAGCACATACCATTGCAAAGCTCAATGCACTGCATGCTAAATGCACCGCGGAATAAATGCACCACATTATGAATGGCACTCCAATGCACCTCCCATGGGACATTGTATGCACACACGGCAACACACACTATTGCAGTACTGACAGTAGGTGTGTTGGGGTGCCATTCAGAAAGAATGGTAACCTAATGCACCTAGCGTTTGGTACAATAACATTCACTAAACACAGAGGTACTGTGGCTTTGGCTCAATGCTATAGTGTGAACCAGCCCTAAGAAATGTATTATAAAAATGAAAAAGAAATTAAAATACAGGTGAATCAACATTTTAAACAATATATGGTAATGTGTTCATGTTGTTATTGTATTTCAGTATTGATTTATTTTACCAATTTATTGTGTGTATAGGAACAAGAATGGGCAGAGTACCTGCAGACAGAACAGCGTGCTGTTATATCAGTTCAGAAGATATACTGAGGGTATTGTATTTATATAGTAATACAGTTCATTTGCAAAGCTGTAAAAATGCAGGGCAGTCAATGTATTATGTATCAGTTCCTGCACATTTGCCAATATGTGCACATATTTTTTTAAATAAGTTTATGCAGTCTTCTTTCTAACTATCATGTGAAGCTCTGGTAGTTATAAGATATTCAAGATAAAGTTACATTTTTCATGCTACTGTTCAGATTCAATTAACATTTCTAGCCCTTACCTATAACATAAAAAAACTTCACTTTATGCGTTCAGGTCCATGTTAAGCTAACACCTCATTCATTTCAGATGACCATACACAGTGCATTAATTAAAGCGATAGTGGCTAAATTGGCAGATATTGATGTATACAACCTACAAAACATGACCAATTATTAAGCCTTCAATATCAATGCAAAAATAGCTGAATATGGTGGCTCATAGTAGGCTTAGTGGCTATGTACTAAACTAAAATGCTTAATTATGTACATTTTGCAAAGTTGCAGCAGGAACAAAGTGAGAATTATGTGGTTACATCTTAAATATGGATATTAATATTTATATAATTAATATTAATAAAATGTATTTTTTTTTACAGGGTTATGTAGATAAAGGTAGGAATTTCAATTTACTTCAAGTGAACTGAACAAATGAGACTGCATTGGCATGGATAAAATCTATACATTTTTTTTTTTACTTTTCTTTCTGACAGGAGAGTTTGTGAAGGAGTACACTGAAAATCCAAAGGAAGGTGCCTGCAAGGATGATGCAACAATGGTATAGTAACAACTGTGACAGTAACTGGCTTATACTGTATATCAGGGGTGGGGAACCTCAGGCGCTCCAGCTGTGGTGAAACTACAAATCCCATGATGCATCTGTCTCTGGGAGTCATGCTTGTGGCTGTGAAAATCTTGTAATGCCTCATGGGATTTGTAGTTTCCCCACAGTTGGAGGGCCGGAGGTTCCCTACCCCTACTGTATATGGTCAAAGTGCAGACATGACAGCAGAGAAATGGAAATTAGTAGCAACGAATCAAACAACTCTGTTAGAAAATTATAACCTATTCAATATAAATATATTGACTGACTGACTGATCTGCAAGATGCTAAGCATTGTTTATGAGCTTATGAACTCTGGAAGCTGTGCCCAAAAAAGAGGCAAGTAGAGGACCAAGGGCTAGGCAGCGCCAGTATTGTCTGTGGTCTCCCTGCAGTTTATCTTATTCTCATTACTGACTTACCATGCCTTGTCCTGTACTGTGTCTCTGAGTGGAGGAGGCCATTGTGGTGGAGTAGCAGGAATTTGCTTCCTCATGTCTGCCTCCTGATGATTGGTGGTCTGATGCCTGATAAAAGAATAATAAAGTAGGAGAGGTTCAGAAAGCACATACAGTATCCACACAAAATGAATGAAGCAAGAGCAGGGAGATGCGTGAACTTCTCTGCTCTCCAGCAAGCCCTCAAGAGAAAAGCAAACAGCACCATGGTGACATCACCAGATCTCACACTGCCAACATACAGCTATGAGGCTACAGGCACAGGAAATGTATTCCTATTTTTCAAAAGGAATTCAAATCAAAAGGTACATTTTTCAAGCTATGGCTTAGACACAATAACCATTTCTAGATTTTCTATGACTGTGCGTGTCCCTGGCATAGGTGCTTCCTGTCTGTCAGCATTTTTTCTGCACATGTACACTGAGAAGAGCATGCACAATTCTGTGCTGGAATGTGGTAAATCCTGTGCACATGTGCGGGAGTTATGTCATCCCAGCCTGGCCCATAAAGATGATCAAAGACACACAAGGAGACCTCATGAGGATGGAGGCACCAGCAACAGAGGGGGCATGTACATTGCAATAGTGAAGGGGTTGCTTTGTAACTTAAGAGTGCCATAATGTGCAAATATGTCATGCATACATACAATATGGCACAAATCTCCTTGTGGTCCAACATTTTTTACCGTGTTTTGAAGGTTTAATTCAGCTTTAGGTCTGCACATTCATTTTTAATAGTCTTCCAATGCACTCCAGCACCCAGGAAAATGCACCTGACCTTTTTTTTTGGAACATAACTCATGGAAATGCGCAGTAGTTTCTTACCTGCGGCGTGCCACAAGGCAGGTGCATTACTTTAGTGTGTTGGAGCGTCATGTAAAATGAATGGCACCGCAATGCACTAACACATGCATTGTGCGGCATGTGGCAGTTCTGTTTTGGTTTTGCATTTATGGAAATGGATTTTGTGTTTACACTGCCTTATGTTGTTTAGATAAATGGAGAGCTTCATGAGACAGTCTCGTTTAGGATGAGCCTGAATACTAGGAGAAAACTACAGCAACTAATCCATAACAACATTGTAACTGTGGATGAAATAAAGAGTGGGCTCTACAACACAATTCTGGTATGTTACTGTTACTACATTTATTATTATACTGAAGTAATAGAGTACTAGCAGTACTAGCGTAATAGCTGAGAGCAACCATATTTTGTTACTAAGCTCATTATGTAGTGAAGCCGAGATAAAAGCTCCAGAGCCAGAAACTCCCATATTTCTGTCCTCACTTGAAATCATGTTGATAGTGAGAGTTCCGACAGTGGTTCCTAATAATTGAGGCACATTAAAACACGTTACATTGAGCATCAAAGTGTGTTGCTTTAAAGTGGAACCAAAGATGTGATTGCCAAAAATGCTGACATACATGTTTTTTTCTATGACAGAAGAGGTTGTCGGGTTGATTTACTAAAGGCAAATAGGCTGTTCACTTTGCAAGGAAATTTGCACTTTGCAGATGAAGTTCACCTTAGTTTAGTGAATGAGGTGAAGAGCTCTGCTAACGTCCATCATCCAATCATATGCAAGCAAAAAATACTGTTTTTTATATTTTCCTTGCACGAGTTACACCATGTTCACTAAGCTAAGGGAAACTTCCCTTGAATAGGGAATTTGCACTATTTGCCTTTAGTAAATCAACCCCTGTGTGTCTCTCTGTCATAGATACTTCTACATGCCTGTCAGCATTTTTTTCTGCAAGTGTACACTGAGTACACTGTACACTCAGTGTAGACTTGCAAAGCAGGGGTGAATAACTCTGTAAAGGTTCAGGCTAACTCAGCCACAAATACCTCCTTGTAGCGCCCTTTGCCATTAGTAGCCACTGTATAAATATGCTTTATATCAGTGCACTGGTAATTGTGTCCCTAGAACTTATGCACTGGATTATAGTAGCTAAATAAGTAGCTGTGACCTCAATGAAGTTCAGAAGGATTAGGCAGATGGCTAGTCAAGCAGTGGCCAAAGATCAGATCCAAATAGAAATCATGCAGTGTAGTTAGACAAAGCAGAGGTCAGGGCAGGCAGATAAAGATTAGAGAACGGGACAGGAAGAAATGGAGTTGGCTACAGGTAGCATAGCTAAAATAGACAGATTCACAGCACCCTCATAGCAGTGACTGACTCTCTAACAGGCAGCAGCAACAGGCTAAGACATGGTTAAATAGCCAGGAGTGCCACTTAGGGCCACAAGCACTAGAGAACCAATGGAAAAATGTGCACTGCACCAGTGTCTGCACCTGAGTTCAGTTCTGGAAGTTCTGGAAGTTCTGTGTTAATATTTAGGAAACACAAAAAAAGATTCATGTGACTCATAGTGCAAGATTTAAGGCTGACTGAATGGTCCTTTTATTGCTAAACACGTTTTTATTTTTGACCAGAGTTGATCCTTAAAATCAATATCCATAGCTGATATTGCCATCATTTGAGAGGGTCATTGGAGCAGCTGCAGTTACTGTTTATCTTTGTTTCATAGATTTCAAAAGCATTTGATGGACATACATGCCAGCTAAGTGAAGTCCGTGGCTTTGATATAGATCAGCTGTTTTTCTACTATGAGCAGATTACTTTGGCTTTGCTTGAATTACACAACAACAATATTGTGCACTGTGATTTAAGATGTGATCACATATACGTAAATCAAGAAAAGGTTGGTGTCATGTTTTTATTTTTCATAGAGAAATGACTACAACTTTGGAAATACTAGCACATTCTTTAAATAAACCCGTGCTTTGCCAATGTATAGCAAAGCAGCAAGTTAATTTCAATATCTGCCCCAACAGTAGCACATACTCACCTTTCTTTTGCTCCCTTGCTGAGAATAAGGAAAAATATATAGTACTTCCCAGATATAGAACACATTTGACTCCTTCCTCTAACATGACAACACTAGTACTTGGTGGTTGGCAGCATAGGCACCCAGTGCTGAGACATAGGGGTCTATTCACGAAGCAGCCGAAGGATCTAGACGTAGCTTCGGCCGATCCTTCGGCTAGCTTCGGCCCCAGGACCCCTTCGCTTCGCTTCGGCCCTAGGACCCCTTCGCTTCAGTAGAACCGAAGGGCTGCTGTACGGGCTATTCACTATAGCCCGTACAGCTCCCGAAGTCGGCCGGGCGGCTCAGTCGAGCCGAAGGCATATGCTTCGGCTTGACTGAACCAAGGTAAAAGACGAAGCTGGCCGAGCGGCCGGCCATTGGCCGGCCGACAGCCTGCCCCTGACAGCTGGGCGCAGCCAGCCGTGATCTTACGGCTGGCTCCGGCCACTTGCAGAGAGATCAGCGTCCCTGGTTACCAGCTAACCAGGGACACTGATCCCCAGACAGCCTAACTCTCCCCGGCGCTCCGGTAGTCTCCCGCTCCCGGCCGCCCAGGAGAGAAACACTGCTTTTTCTTTTTATTCTGACACGGTGACATGTCAGAATGAAAACATTTTAAAAATTAAAGATTTTCGCCATAGGAATGCTAGATTCCTATTGGCTATTTCAATTTGCAATAGCAAACTAGCTATTGTACCCGCCCACTGCTGCAGTTCTCCATCAGGTCCCCACTAGTGATTGACAGCAGCAGAGGGCGTGTACAATAGCTAGTTTGCTATTGGCTATTGCAAATTGAAATAGCCAATAGGAATCTAGCAATGCATTCCTATGCGAAAATTTTTTTTTTCTTTTTTTTGATGGCAGAAGAACCGCCGGCCAATAGAAAACAGTTGGGTGGCGCTAGCTGTCACTGCTAGCTCTGCACAATCGTTTTCTATTAATTTTTTTCTACTTTTTTAACTATTTTTCGGTTCTGCTTGGTCCCACAGAGGGACCGAGTAGAACAGCCAAGCCGAATGCCGCTCAGCGGCATTTGGCTATTCACTCACTGCTGTTCGGCATCTATGAGAATAGCCCGAACAGCAGCGAGTAGCCTGCCGGAAGTTCGGCTTAGCCGATCCAGATGTTGGATCGGCTGAGTCGAACTCCTTCTGCACTTCGGGTCGGCCGAACATGCAGAGCATGTTCGGCCAGCCCGAAGCCACCCAGCCTGAAGTGAATAGCCGAACAGCGTTCGGCTCACTTCGCTTTAAGTCAGTCATTCACTCGGCTGCCTACGGCAGCTTAGTGAATGGACCCCATAGTTGTTTCAAGCCATGACTTAGAGCTTGCACAGGGCTTTCTATCTTTACTCCTGGAAGCTGAAAAAAGTGGTGGAGGAGCAGGAGGTAGCAGCTGAGGGGCCATTAAAGTGAAGCTGTTGCTCAGCCTTGCTTCTGCTGTTTTTTGTCTTCCAAAAACTAGCTTGATGTTGAATGGGATCAGGTTCTTCTGTACTTCCAGTACCCGAGGGGGCTGATGCCCTCAGGATGAGAGAAGCATATCAGATTCCTGGAGCAGCAGATTTTACATTAGTTGCTTATCTCTGGTCAGGTACTCAGGTGGTGAGTAGATTGGGAAGATGGCAGAGGGGTTTTACCAACTGACTGCAGATAAGCAACCAGTAGCCCAAAAACAATGGAATTGAGCAATGCAGGGAAACTAATTGGCTGGTTTAGTGAAGTAGAAGAGGGGTGCAGATGCATGTGTCCAGGGAAAGCATTGTCCAAGGAGTTGTCATGGTTGTACTGGCCATGGGATGGGGTGCAAGGATAATTGGTTTGGGATATTTTACATCAGTTCATTGGGGTAACAAAAAGAGTACACTAGTTTGCAGGCACATTTGCACAAAATATGCACTGCGTCACATTACCTGTGCACCATCACCCACCTGATGGATCCACCAGGGAAGCTAGGAACCGGTCTTTTACGGAAGAATACAAACAGGCCAATTTACTAAAGTTTAAAATCTTTACTCAAACAATTGTGTCAATATTTACTTCAAATACTTGTTTACTTATTTCATGTACACATGATTGGGTATTTACAGTTAACAGGAATTTGCTTGTCGCATGATTCTATAGTTTAAGCAAATACCCACACCATTGATTGAGTGAAGATTTTCAACTCCTATAGTAAACCAGCCCAACAGATTTACTTTTAACCTTCCATTGACTTCTCATATACTGATAATGTTACAGTAAAGTGTTTTTGTTTACCATATGCGTTAAAATGGGAAGATTCATTCAATATCTTATGTATTCAACCACAGGGTACTCTGAAAGTTAGCCATTTTGGAAGAGCCGTGTCTCTGGAAGGTAGACAAACATACGCTTTTAAAATGATGCCGGCCGACGCTGAACAATGGTACTTAATCTGTTCATGCATTCTGTTTGCATTCTGTTTGCTTGCTTAATTGTTTGGCAATTTGTGCATTCTAATTAAATAAAAGTACAATTAATTAATTATATTTTCACACAAGATTCACACAACTTGCAATGAGGGAGAGTCTCATTGCAAGGTTAGCTCTTTCATTTCCCCGGAGTTCAGCTTTAAGTTATGTCCCTAAATTGCTTGTAAAGAAAGCAATAATGTCCACTTTATTTTGTTCACAGGTCAGCACCTGAAGTGAGAGCTAATCGTATGTATTCAAAAGCATCTGACATCTTCAGCTTGGCAGTCGTTTTTTGGGAAGCAATGAGCACACAGAAGGATAAAATATACTCGAATCATCCACTGGAGCTATTCTATCAATGCCAAACATACATGGTATTAGCAACCAAAAAGTTAAGAAAAAAGATGACTGTTATGCTCCCATTATTGACCTTTTGAAAATGCTATTGCCTGGATGTCTGGCTTCAATATGTTTGCATCAGAAACCTAGTCTCAGAAAAGTGTCAGAATTCCCTATTTGTATTTTTGTTTCATGTCAGAGACTCAGAAAGCATTAAAGCAAAAATATCAGCCAATATGACAGAAAGAACATCTCAAAGGCAAGGTTAGCAATGACAGCCCTCATACATTTCTCATGACATTACATTGTCTTCAATCTAATACCTTTACAGGGAAATTGTAAAGGGTTATTCACAAAAGGGTGAAGAATTTGGAGAAGGCAGGAGAAATGAACAATCTAGTCCAAAATTGCTGATTTGGAAAAGTTTCCAATTCAGCTATGTTTTTCTAGATTTTTCACTTCTGCGTTCTCCAAACTCTTCACCCTTTTGTGAATAACCCTGATAGTCTTTTGAATATTTTGCTGTTGTGAAATGTGAAATGTAACAATTTAAAGCAGACCTAAGTCTTATGGGCAGATTTATTAATCTTCTACCCAGTGTACAGCTGAGCAAATGCTGTCCCTAAAATGCACCATTGGAGACTGATGTCAATAGATGTCATTAGAATTCCTTCCACAACTGTGTCCAGTACTCCTCCGTAATTTCAAAGAGAAAAACCTTTCATTAAAGTGGAACTCCATTTTTTGTGTGCCCTCCCATATGTGTAAGTGCCCAGACTTTCCTTACTCTCTCCATGGTCCAGGACTATCTCCAGCTTCCTCCTCTGCGCCGTGAAGCCCAAAAATATTTTTATCAAATGTCAAAGTATTCTACATTACTTGACCTAACTTTTGCATTAAAATTATTATCCCGGTCACCTTGGCCCGGGGGGCAGGAGTGTTTGTGGGGGAGCGGAGAGACACAAAAACATCCTCACCATAGCAGCACCACTTGCAGTATCAACAATATCAGCAATGCAAAGTGCCAAATACTGTTACCATTACCCTAGATTCTCGGTCCACAGAGATTATGTAAAACTTGACAGTGCCACTGCCCACATTCCCCTGCCAGCATTTCTGCCTGGGAGAGGCATAGGCAGGGTTCAGAATTTGTGAATGGTAGTGCTGCTGGCCAGATTCTCCACCCACAGAGATAATTTACCATGTCTCCTATGCTTCATGCTGCACTGACAACTAGGGATGTTCAGATACCAAGTACCGTACCTGGTATTAGTATAAGTAATGATATTTTTCAGCTCCAAGACTAGACTAGAATTTACATCCCTACTGACAACCCCTCAGCCCCACTTGCTTTCACCCACGAGAGCTAGATCATACGGGCTGAAAGGCAAGCTCGCAGCTGAAACAAATCTGGTGGCACCAGTCTAAAAATTATACACTCCCCTGCTTCTAGAACCAGACCCACCACTTGCATTTGCTGGTTCTTATTGTACATGTAGACTATGGTGAGTCCAGCAGGTAATCTGCGTCAGCACGAAAAAAAAGCAGCGCAGTTGAGCCACATAGCACAATCAAGGACCACAGAGGGGCTGTGGGGTGTAACTAGAGGGCGAATTACTGTGGACAGAAGGGGCTGGTGCATAAAATGATGCGGGCTTGGGACCATATTGTAATTTAATGTAACCCATAAATCAATGGCCTACCTCAGTCATCTGAACTCCTGTTACTATGTGATATTTGTGGCATTAAATAGGACACAGGATACCAAAATATTTGTCACAAAACATAGAGGTCTATTTATAACCAATCCCCAAAGCCATTCGCCCTATTAATCTTTCTGAATTTTCATTCTGTGCAAGTAGATGCAAAAACAAACGTTTTAGAATATATTTTTTCAGGTTGATTATGTGGAATGTATTTTTGCATTATGGCAAATGATGGAGCTGGGGAGCATAAGAAATAAGAATTGATCAATTCATTGGGCAAATGGTCCTGCAAACTGATTATAAATAAACCACATAGGGGTCTATTCACTAAGCTCCCGTAGACAGCCGAGTGACTTACCGACCCCAAGCGAAGTGAGCCAAACGCTGTTCGGCTATTCACTTCAGGCTGATACGGCTGATTTCAGCCGTATATCGGGTGGCTTCGCGTGGCTTCGGGTCGGCCGAATATGCTCAGCATGTTCGGGCGACACGAAGTGCAGAAGGAGTTTGACTCAGCCGATCCAACATCTGGATCGGTTAAGCTGAACCTCCGACAGGCTACTCGTTGCTGTTCGGTCTATTTTCATAGATGTCGAACAGCAGTGAGTGAATAGCCAAATGCCGCTGAGCGGCATTCGGCTCAGCTGTTCTGCTCGGTCCCTCTGTGGTACCGAGCAGAATAGAATAATAGTTTAAAAAGTGGAGAAAAAAAAGAAAACGATTGTGCGGAGCTAGCAGTGACAGCTAGCTCTGCCCAACTGTTTTCTATTGGCCAAGCAGTTCTGCTGCCGTAAAAAACCCCAAAAAAACTAGGAATCTAGCTATGCATTCCTATGGGGATTTTCTTTTTTTTTTTTATTCTGATGGCAGCCAACGGCTCCGATGTCAGAAGAAAAAAAAACACTGAGCAGGGAAAGGTTTGCTCTGCTCGATCGAGCAGAGTAAACCTTTCTGGGAGAAAGTGTTTCTCTCCTGGGCGGCCGGGAGCCTATTAGACTCCCAGAGCTTCCGGGGGGAGGAATGACAGATGGGGTAACCAGGAACGCCATCTGACATTACACACTGAGAACACGGAGAGGCCGCTGTGATTTCATAGCGGCTCGGCCGGGTTCTCACTGTGTAATGACAGCATCCCTGGTTACCTGGTAACCAGGGACGCTGATCTCTCTGCAAGTGGCCGGAGCCAGCCGTAAGATGACGGCTGGCTCCGCCCAGCTGTCAGAAGCAGGCTGTCGGCCAGCCAATGGCCGGCCACTCGGCCAGCTTCAGCTTTCATCTCGGCTCAGACTGAGCCGCTCAGCCAATCTCGGGAGCTGTACGGGCTATAGTGAATCTGAACCGAAGGGGTCCTGGGGCCGAAGCTAGCCGAAGGATCAGTCAAAGCTATGGCCAGATCCTTCGGCAGCTTAGTGAATAGACCCCATAGTCTTTATTGTGAGCATCTCAAACATCACTGATTTGCCGCTCTCTAGCAGCTGTGCTGCAGTTATTTTAAAATGATTTTCTTTTCTTTTCCTGAAAAGACTCAGACTCATGCATAATAAAATGGGGAAGGGTGTGGTTGGGGGAAGCAGTTTGGAATCCTCACCCCAGGCACTAAAAGACCTTGTCCGGGGGCTCTGTCTGAAGTTGTTTAAAACAGCTGGGTCTCAAAGTGTAAAATGGAGCATAGATTAACTATTTCAGAAGATAGGGGGTTATGGCACAACACTAAATTAAGCATTTAATATCTATACTTACCTTGTCAATGCCATAAGTCTCAGTCTGTTCTGCACCAAAATTGCAGCTCACAGTCCCCGGCCAATAACAAAAAGTGACAAGGTGACGCAATTTGTATGCTTTTAGAAACAAATATTGCAGGCTGGAATTTGATATTAATCTACACATTTAGCTATGTCATTTAACTGCCTATATGATTACTGTATTTTGTGAATGCCTAAATACCTATTTACTAAACAATAACCACGGCAAATTAATTCTGCCAAATTAGTTCCCAAATCTGTTGATGACAATTAATGTCAATTACACATTTGTTTTTTTAGGAAGAGTATGCAAAAATAAATATTCCTGACAATTGGAAAGGCAGCATTAACAAACTAATAAAATTCATGCAGAAATGTTGGAATCCAAACCAAGCAAAGAGGCCTACAGTGAATGAGATCTTTGATATGATTAAGCAAATAAGGATAAGCAATCTTCAATATTGGTAAGCTGAAATTTATGTATGCATTTTGTCTTTAAAACTGAATTTGTTGTTAGTGTAAACATTACCATTGCACTGCATGGATTAAATGTTTGCTTTGTCTAGGTTGAAAAATTCAGCCATAACACTTACTGTATTCCACATATTTGACATCCTTGCCCAGCCCTTGCCAATTTTACTTACAATGCAGGACTGATGGTTTTGCATTGTACATGATGAAGTTGGAAGCCTGAGACTGGTGGAGTGGCAAAGTGCAGCGACTTCAGGGGAACAGTTGTGCTTACCCCAACACTTAAACCTCCCATCACCAGAGCCTTAAGATTCAAACGAATCCATCTTAACAGCACACTAGCTCTAAAAAAGTGGAAGTCTACTTAACCTATACCTAGGTATACAGGCAATTTACCAGATACTAGTTTAGCTAAAAATCCCCAGTGTCTACTCCCTCACCTAATCTTACCTAAAACCCATTTAAGTGCCCAGTTCCCTTTCTTCAATGGCAGCGGCCTCCCAGGATGTTTGCATCCTGCATACTGAAATCTTCTTGGAGTTGCCCGTACCTGTAGAGTAGCTTCCCATAGACTTGAACCATATGTATACCTATGATTAAACCCAATGGGTGAAATGCATCAAAGAATGATGTCCAAGTGGGTTTCTATACTTTTAAGTATAAAAAGGCCTTACATATGCTGGAAGATGGAGTGTGGTGGTATTCTTTGCATTGTTTGGTCATGAAAGGTGACAGTTGGAGCAAGCCCCTTGGCAGCCTACAATAGCTCCTACAGTTGTAGGTGAGATCAAGATGAACCCTGTTAACAAGTATTCTTTGCAGTGCAAACACTGTAACTCCCCATCACCAACAGAGAGGGGTTTTAATTTGAAATTTAGAGTGGGGCCCACAGTGATAGGTACTGGGCATTATATAATCTGTTCCCTGTTCAAATCTGCAATCACACTGAGTGGCAGGTAGAGGTCTTTCAGCATTGACTTCTGGTTCTGAGGTTATAAGAAATTAATTGCAGAGAGTTCCAAAGTCAATGCTGGCACAGTGTAAAACTGTAAAATGTGTTGTGCCATTGTGTCATTAAAGGAAACTGAATGATTGTGGACTGTTTCTGATAATGCTGTAGCATTTTCATGCATGTAGGTGAGTCTAATGCTTGCTGCTCCTTAGATATGTGACATCGGCAGAAGCCGCCTATCGTCACAAGGATTTTCTGCCCCAAGCCTTCAGAGCCAGGGTATAAAGCACTGAACAGAGGCCATGTAACCACTATGATTATGAGAGTATTTAAAATGTTTTGCGTTCATTCTTTTTTTAATAAAGTGTTGGGATTATAGGTATTTACTATGGCATACTTTTTAAACTAAAGCCTTCACATACACTTTAACCCCTGAACCTGACTCCAGTGTTAATCTTAGGTGACTCTAGATTGCAAATTTCAGTGTGTTTCTGGGGTCATATGGGACCCCTTGTTTAATAGCCCTGATGCAGAGGGCCCCTGTAATCCCTCAAATGTTTTTGTTATCAATATACAGACTTTCCTACTTAGTGGCGGAGCTAAGGAACAAAGGGCCCTGGTGCATGGGAGTGTCGGATGAACGGATGATCCGACACTCCCGGCGGAGAGACCAGGGGCCCGCTGCGCGCTGGATAACGATCCGGCGGCCGGCAACTTGCTGGGCCCCCCCAGAGCCTGAGGCCCCGGGCGCCCGCACCGCCTGCACCGGCGGTAGCTCCGCCACTGTTCCTACTTTACCATTGGCCTGGTGCTCTCTTTCTGTGTAATCTAACTGCAAACACTAGATTAAACCTCCTCAGTTCCTTACTTACCTTGTCAGGTTCTGAGGGTGTATTGGCATCCTGGGCCCAGATCAGCACTAATATAGCAAAGACATGCTGGTAGGTTAATTGGCTCCTGTCTAAACTTTCTATACTGGCCATTCTATGTATGTATGTGAGATAGGGACCTTAGATTGTACGCTCCTTGAGGGCAGGGACTGATGTTAATGTGCAACTATGTATAAATACTACTACTACTACTACTACTACTACTACTAATAATAATAATAATAATAATACCTGTACTGTATTGAGATCTTAGCACTGAGAACAACTGATTCAAGATTACCATGGTAAACTTAGAACTTAGATTAGCATAAAACAGCCATGAAAGAACTTACATATATACATTTATGTCACCATATAGAAAGTGCATTGCTATTGTGTTCAACAGCTGGGGCCAAAGATCTAGGGGTAAAAAAATTCCACATGAGGTTCCCTTAACAATGAAATAATGTACACCTTAAATAACATTTTCATATAAACAACCTGATAACAGTAACTTTGTGCATTTGTGTAGGTCAACTGATGAAGAACATGATTCTGAATACGGAAGAGAAGAAGAGGCTACTCCAGAATATGTCTATGAAACTATTATTGAAAGTCCAGTGTGTGACTTCTCCTTAAATTATGCTTGGAGAAAAGTTGTTAATGAGCTTGCATCTTCTCATGAAACACCTGAAAGTAACACTACTAATTTTATTGAGTACATAGAAACATGCAGCTATGATGATGTTGGACTTTCAATATCCAGGACTAAACGAACACCTAAACCAAGCAATCTTCTGTAAATATACTGTATGTTAGGGTACAGTCAACACTGACAGTAAACGAAGTAGATGCTATTTTGATGGGAGCCCAATAGGTATAAGTGGCCATCCTATTGAACGGTAAAGCCTAAATGCCCTTTTTGTTTTCCTAATTAGAAATTCTGTCTCCAGTGGAGAACTGCACTAAATTATTTGAACAGACGGCTCAACAACTACAGTGCAAAATGACAGAGTCTCTTAGATAATCAACAATATAATACAATAATGGATAATAACCCACTCATACTCACCTTAGCCCCACTCCCCTACTGCTTTGTCTCTCCATGAGGCCAAACCCTGCGTAAGCTCCATGTTGGTGATGGAGCTTTCACAGGTTTGAGGACATCCTCCTACTCTTTGTGTGACAGTGCTCAGACCTGCACTTGGCAAATCAGGCCCAACTATCCTTGGAGGAAGTCACAGGCTCCACATTACCAAAAAAATGCCAGGTATTATCCGAGGAGCAATAGGTCAGTAAGGGAACAAGGCAGTGGTAAGTAACAAATGGGAAAGTGAATATGCCTACAATGTAACTAGGGATGTTCAGATACCAAGTACCGTACTTGGTGCAAGTACAAGTACAGATAGTTTTCCAGCTCCAAGACTAGACTGGAGAAAAACTCAAAAGTTAGGAGGCAGCTGCCATTTATTAAGGATCTTACGGGGCTCCTGGGATTTGTACATCTCTGTTTTAATGTATTTCCTGTACTGAAATAGCTTACTTTGATTTAATTGCACACTGTACGTTTCTTAGCAGCAAGTCAGGCAGAGTCCACTTAATTTTTTGGCTGGAGGACGTGCAGCATCATGTAACTTTTTCTTTCTCGGCCTGCCCCTTTCATGCATTGTATTTCACTTCTTTCAATTATGGAGGCTCAGCATCATATGTGGGCATTATCTAGGGCAGTCTACATGTGAATGCAACTTGCCTAGGGACACTAATTACGATCCACCCATCAAGTCATTTTGATATTTGCATAACTCCTCCCAAGAGCCAGCACACTACTTGCATCAAAGCTCAGGGATCTTCAGTGGAATACTCAGTGCTGGGTGCTGTGATGTTTTCAGGAAGCTATGTACAACACACTGCCAGCCCTTTCCACCAACCATGATCTGCCTGTATTGCATAGGGAGGCCCAGAGACCCAATGATGACATCACTGGGTCTAAAATAGGGTACATAATGAAAATGGAGGGGCTTTATTTTAAAAATGTCATTAGCATGTTGTGATGTTTGGGGATATTAGCACATATGATGAGCGTTTAAGAATTCAGTCTACTCGCAATATCTTCGGTTTAAGGGCTTGGTAGCCCACTTTTATTCAAAACAAAGTTCATATATCCATCTTGCATACTCTCGCAGGGGTTGTTCAACATAACATTTGTGCAAGGCTTCAAAACAACACAATAATAGCCTCCTGGCTTCCACTTTAAACATTGGCACTTCTGACCCACTGGTCCTTTTTGAAGTGATGTCCCACACTTGTACTGGTGGCCCCTCAGGCTCACGGCTCTCCTAGAGTCACAAGTTCTCTCCCAGCCTCCCTGGCTGTCTTAGTGTGCCTCCAGCACACTCACCACCTGACTCCACTTTAGATTCTGGGGAAGTCCTCCTGACTCCTGAACACCGTCCGTTCCTATCCCAGTAGGATCTCGCCTGACTCCTCTCAGACTTCTGGGGGCGTTCATCTGACACCTGAACACGGTCTGTTCCTCTTTCCCAGCAGGAGCTAATTCCCCTAGCCAGCATCCTTTCCTTAATGGCTGTGCACACCTGGGCAATTACCGAGTGCTGGCCACTGCTAAAGCCTGGATCTAGGCCTGGGGATCTCATCTTCCCTCCTGCATCACCATGAAACATCCCAGTTCCAGGATCCCAAACGTAATCCCCACAAACCCTTGCTACCTGAAACGTCTCAGCCCATCTGGCTGAGAGTCCCAGGTGATCATAACACCCAATTCTACAGTGGGATTGCTACACAATACTACAATGTTCATGAGGAGGAATAGGAGGAATTCAGATTTAAGGATCTGTAATTCTGCTTAGCTGGTCTTGTCATCCAGGCATCAATGTCAGGCAGCCAGGTTCTGGACCTCAATCGGTGGGTAAGCAGTACAGCTTTTTCCACAACACTCCCGGAGCCTGCTGATTAGAAATTGAAGGTGCAGCACTGCAATGATGATCGAGAGTGTGATCTGCCTGTCCAAGAGGGCAGATCGTACGTTTTTTTGATCACTTTACAACCATCGCAAGACTAAGGTCTTGCGATGGTTGTACAGTGTATGGCCACCTTTAGTATCATGACACAGACACCTACACATTACTGCATGTATGTCTAAGTAGTAAATACCCGTGTACCAACAACCAACTGAAAATAGAATATACAACAAACACTGCATAACTTTTCAATAGCACATATGCTAAAAGGTATTATTACTATTAAAATTATGAACACATTTTTTTTTTTTATTTATGATGAAACTTTGATATATCATAAACTATATTCTTAGCCTATTGGTGTTTTTTTTTTATCCACTGTGATATGTGATATGATGTGCTGTCTGCATTTATTTGCTGTGCAAGCAAGAATCAGTTGCAAATCACACATTTTGGCTTTTTTAATGGCCAGTTTAAGTATGCTGGGAGACCTTTTTGTAATGTATTATTCAATGAACTACCCTGTGCATGTGCCCCTTACATTTAAAAGCTTGTTATAAACTGATCGAAGTGGTTGCCATTTTGTTTTTAAATTACACATTTTGCCAAAGTTTTATTTTTATAGGTTGTAAGGGGGGAACACACCCTTGAAGGGTAATGGGGGGACTTCCTTTAATTTACCTTTCCCAGGATTTTCTTTACAAGTTATTTTATACTGTGGTATATTTGGAATATGGGCCATGTAGGGAGGTGGCATACTTACAAATTAAATGTTTCTTTGCAGCTGCAGTGTTATGTAGAACCAGCTAGCGGGTACAAGACATGGATGTGCCTGTGGTGTGCCTTTAACTGTTTTTGCTTTTGAAAGGCTGTAAAAATCTAATTCCCCTGGCACATAGATGGTATTCAAAGGCAACACAGCTTAACCTTTTTTTACTAAGATGAGTGAACATTCAGTTTGCTGCATGATCTGTCTATGTTTCTCTAGTAAAAAAAACCCAATGGTTTATTGTCTTTCAGCACAATGAACAGCACAGGCCATACTGCTCCATATCATGCATTTTAAGCTCCATTCACACCTGAGTGGTTTTTAGTGTGTATTCGGCTGAACGGATATGCGCGCAGCCGCTTCAAACAGAAAATACAATGCACTTCTATGTGCATCGTTCAGACCATTACGGGGACTGTGTAATGCTCTGGACTACAAATCCCAGAGACGTAAAGCTTATCTCAAGGATGAGCCCAGCTGTAAAGCTTGGCAAAACTTTTATTTCTATTTGTTTCCTGTTCTTGCAGTAAAGCTCAAGGACACTGACCCAAGTAGCATTTAAAAGTACTTTACGTGGCGAAAATGCTGCGTGTACAAACTTAGTTACAGGAGAAACAAATACATAAACAAGACATGGCTGCTACAAACAAACAATCAATCACATGCCACCCCTTAAAACTTCTATAAAAATGAAATACCATGCATTTCACTTTACCACCTCTAGGTGGCAGCAACACATCAATAATTGCCATTAGTAGTCCAGATTTGATTTGACCTAGGTGTGACTGTTTACACAAGGCTTCCCCATATCACCATCCCATTGTGATACGAATAATGGGGAAACAATACAGGGCAGTCACACCATTGTCAAAAAACAACTCTTAGTTAGCAATGGCATGATCTAAATATTCATTTCATTATTCAATGTCTTTTTTTTGTTATATTATAAACACAGTATATAATGTGGCACAGCTATATCAAATTCTGTACAACTGGCTTTATATTAGTATTACATTAAAAAAAAATAAAGCCAGGTATGCAGAATTGGATATAGCTGTGCCACATTATACAGTGTTCTGGTATGGAGTCTGGACATGTGCTCATCTATTTTCCCCACTATGGGGATACAAGCCTTAGTTAGCAATATCTACATAGTTATTTCTTTATTTAATGTCTTTTTTTTAACACAGTGTATAGTGTGGCACAGCTATATCCAATTCTGTATAACTGGCTTTATATGGGGATACAAGCCTTAGTTAGCATATCTACATAGTTATTTCTTTATTTAATGTCTTTTAAAAAAAATATTATATGCAGTTAAACAGCATTTTTGTGCCCAGCCCCCATGCGGTGCTGCAGTACTAACCTGCTGTGTCGTCTTCTCCGTCTGCTTCAGCCACTCCGTGTCACAGCCTAGTCATCTGCTCCATTCTGGCCTCTTCTCCCGCTGATTGGCCGATTGGATGATTGACAGGCTTCCTCACCAGTCACCTCCTGACTGGTGAGGAAGCCTGCCAATCATCCAATCGGCCAATCAGCGGGAGAAGAGGCCAGAATGGAGCAGATAACTGAGGACTTGGAGGCGGAGTTTACTTTCGGCCGTTCGCCCGTGGAGGAGGAGTTTGTGGCCATCTTGTTACATTGAAGACACTATGGAGGTCCTGTGTGCGCCAGTTTCGGGTCCTTGAAGATGGCGGATGCGGCACAGGTACTCGTTTTTTGTATCTGAGTATTTGTACGAGTACTCATGCAAATACTCGGTATCGCCGCCGATACCGATGCTTGTATTGGTATCGGAGCATCCCTAGTATATATATCTTGCAACACAGACTGTGCAGCACGAAACCGCGCGGCCCCCGAAATAGTACAAGAGCAATAATCCAGCGGATTCCGCACGTTCGCAGCTATGTAATAGCCGCAAATGAGCGGCATCTGTGCTGATTAAAAAATATTAGCGTTTTCGTCCCAGCACGATCTTCCACGTGGAAGCAAACGCTATATGTGAATGCAGCCTAAGGCAGATGAATGGTAACCCTAAGGCCAGGTTCACCTGGGCATGTTGGGTATCTTTTTACTTATTGTAACCTCATCTTTTATATTTTATTTTTAAAAAATAGGTTAGTTATTGTGGTTTGGAGCGCTAAATTTAACTTCAGTTCATTTGTCACTAAATTTTGGGGTTTGATAATAAGTTGAGCTAATATTGTACAACATAAAAATGTGCAACTGCCACCCTTTTATTCTACAATGGCTTTCTTGGCTTTCAGAAAATATATAATGTTTGGGGGTTTGAAGTATTTTTTAGGCCTAAAATGTGGATTATAACATGGGTACAAAAAACTAAAAAAAAAGGATTCGGTCATAAAGGGGTTAAGGCTGTTGTAGGGGTTATATCAGCTGAGAAGAATTCGCATGTGAAGAGTTTTACAACCAGAGTCCCTGACTCAAACCTCTGCCTCCATTTGAAACTGAATGACCATTTTGGAGTAGATCAAATTTATTTACAGTATGTCTGCTATAAATAAAAGTGCCCATACACCTTACATTATCTGCCGAAATTGCGTTTTTGTCAGAAAATCTGCCAGTTGATGGGAAGTGCACAACCGCAATTACTGTACAACTTTTCGTCTTTCAAGCAGTCTGGAAAATTTTCATCGACAAAAATCGACAGATTACTGGCGTTTTCGTACAACAAAAATCTCAAGGTGAAAACTGCACATGATCAAACGAGAATTTGGTCGTTCCATCTACGAAAATCAGCCAGTTAAGGTGCCCATACACTGTACGATTCTCGTACGAGAATCACGGGAAATCCCGCGATCGTACGAGACTCTTACAGTGTAGGGAAGCCGTGCGACCGTTTCTACTGTACGGTCGCACGTCTTCCATCGAACAAGCAGGCTGGAAAACCCGCCGGGAATCGTACGATTCTCGGCGAGTGAGTGGCCTGCTTGTTCGACAACTGACGAACGGGCCGGTGTGCGCACGCGCACACTGCCCGTTTGCCGTGCTTGCAAACCCGCCCCTCATTGCAGTCATCGCAAGCCCGCCCCTCAAGAGGGCGGGCTTGCGATGATCGCAAGTACGATCTGCCTGTCCAAGATGGGCAGATCGTACGTATTTTTAAGTACTTTACAACCATCGCAAGACTAAGGTCTTGCGATGGTTGTAAAGTGTATGGCCACCTTTAGTCTTGATGAGCGATAATCGCAAACTACATTGGTCTGTGCATGATGGGCTGTTTGAACGAAAATTGAACGAGGGTGCGATGTCGGGACAAAAAAAGTTGTACAATGGTTGTAAGGTGTATGGCCACCTTAATTAACCTTTTTCCAAACTGTCCAAGTTTGAAGTAGTTGTAAATTACTAAATATAATCACATTACCCATATAATCATATAATCTTTACAATTTAACATTGTTTCAAAAGTAGCTTCCAATCTATATAAACTACAGCTTTTATAAAAATAATACTTGGTAAATAATACTAAAAAATAATACTTGGTAATCCTGCCATGAAGTTTGGTTTTCAGGTACTTCCTGTTACGGGTGACAACATGCTGTCCTGTCTCCCAACCGCTCTTCTATATTGTCACCCACAGTTTCAGTGGAGAGTATATGTGGCTGTGCAGATGCTCGCTGTGCCCCTGTCGTCATCAGAAAGATAGATCTGAGCATTGACATGCAGCCACCGCTGGGGCACATACCTGCAGACATCTCAACCCTACTGGATGTTCCCGGAGTCTCCCACTATTAGATAGCGGCTCCCGGAAACATTTTCTCCCTGAAAGGTTTATTCTGCTTTATCTAGCAGAGTAAACCTTTCTCTGCTCTGGTTTTTTTTTCACCGCCCTGAAATGAGAAGGGCACCTCCCTGAAATGACTTATTTCTGGTTGGGATCCCTGTACCTGTATACAGAAAGTGATTATAAAGAGTCTGGAGGAGATCAGCGGCACAGAGATATAGCAACGGATGAAAAAAGGCATAAACAGTATTTTTTAAAACAAAAAAAGTGGAATTTATTTTTTGATAGATATTGTTGTAACACACAACATGTCATTAAGTTAATGTATACATCTACTTTGACAATTTTTTTGAAAAAAATACATACATTCACTCTCTATAATACAGTCAAGGCAAAGCAGCTGGTTCACTTGAAAGCCCGCCTGCCCAGCAGCACATACATTTTCTTCACTCTACCACCTATCTGCTGGGAGTGAAAAAAAAAAGAAACATACTATGCACTTTTGAGTATGGAGGAGTATGCAATTCCCTCTGCTTACTCTATTGTGACAGCTTGGTAATTGGCCCAGTGCGGCCACATGAGGGCAGTAAGAGAGTCCCCAGTGTGGAGTAAAACGAAACTAGAGCTAACACTCTGCTTACTTTCCTAACTCCTGGCAGTTGAGTGACATGATGGGGGGAGTGAATGAAGGCGAGTATGTGCTGCTGAAGATAGAGGCATTAAAGCAGCGGTTTAGTTTTTTGGGGTATGCAGTACTAGGGACATAACTTACCTCTAATGAAGTGTGTCCGATGTCCTGCTGGATGCTGCAGTGTAGAAATCTTCTCTCCATTGATGCTACATGCTCACTGCACTGAGCTTCTGGTGCTGCGGGGGTTAAGATCAGCAGCTGCTCCTGTGAACCCTCAGTGCAACTTGCCCTCTCTTCCTACTTTTTTGCCTATTCACATAACACAAATTATTATTTCCCAGAAAGCTAAGTGTTCTGTGAATGGAGGACAGGAGGATGAATGACAAGACCCACCTCCTCCAATCACATAATGCTTTGCATTCTGGAAAATCATGCTGTAAATTCCTAATGTAAAAATTTCCCCTGTGTGTGGCCAATCAGTTGCAGTCACTGTTAGGAAAATCTGAAAGTGGCACACCTGCCACTGTCAGAATACAAAAGATCAAGGAATGGGGGGATGTTCCCCCATCCATGTTGTTAAGAGTAGGTGGGGGAATGGAAAGTTGACCGGTGTGGACAGGTTCACATTATTATTGATCAATCAGCCATTCAAAGTGCTGCATATTCTTGATTCCTGCCATCTATTCATTTTATTCAAGTATTTAATTTTACTTTGTATCCCTTGTTTCTACAAATCTATGCAATCTACTGAAACTTTATTATATTATAAATATTTTATGATAATATATTTTATTTTTATTATATATAACTTTATTATAGTGCAATTTCTACATTTTTCTTTATTATGTCTAAATAAAGAGCATAAAATTAATAAATAGACAACCCTATTAACGTGATATATGACATTATACAATGTCTTCTGCTTCTTTGTTAAAAAAAATAATACAACACAACCTTAAAACAAATAACTTATGTTGGCCATCATACAACAAGTATTTATAAACTCACAGCACCAATTGTCTGCCCAGGTTTGTACAGATGATCTATCTACAAGTGCTCCATCATTTCTACACAAGATAAAAGGCAACTGCTCACAAAGTCTGGGGGATTAATCAATTAACTGGCCGGCAATCTTGTTTCATAGACGTTCTCCGGTGCGGAGTGATTCACATATATTGGGTTATCTCTTGCAGAAGAAACATTTTCATAAACATGCGCGTTAGACTCTGTGGGATTCTGTGTGTTGGTTGGAATTGCTGGTTCATATAATGAGTTGGTTGGCTTTGAGTCTTTTCTTTTATACTGCAGTAGAAAGAAAAGTTATCTTGATCAGTTATGATGACATTAGTTTGAAAATAGTTTAGCATGGTGATTAAAATACTATTGCTATTTACTATAAAGCCAATCATATCCACTACAATTGTTATATATTTATCAGGGGCCTAACTAGAAATCACAGGGCCCCATAGCAAAAACTTGTATGGGGCCCTGTGATTTCTACATAAGTCCACCTGATAACCCAAACAGCCCACCTGAGGGTGACCCTGCAGAGCCCACCATAGAGCCCCTATGGTGAGCTACATAGTTACATAGTATTTGAGGTTGAATAAAGACATAAGTCCATCAAGTCCAACCTATTGCGTGTATGCATTTATGTTTGAGCAGGTGTGTGCGTGTATATGAGCCCTGCTGTGATTTTGCTCTTAAGAGTACTTGTACCCCTTTATGTTATGGTCTCCAAGAAAGTCGTCCAGGAGTTTCTTGAATGATTCCACACTCTTAGCTGAAATCACTTCCTGCGGCAGAGAGTTCCAGGTGGGCGGTCAAGCCCTCTTACCTGTCTGGCCGATCCTCTGTCCGCCTCCTTCTCCTCCACGATCGATTGCGGGCCCCGCCTCCTCCATCACTGGGCCCCACCTCCTCGATCGCCGGGCCTGCCTCCCCATCGCTAAGACCTGCCTCCTCGATCGCTGGGCCCCGCCTCCTCCATCGCTGCAGACGACGGGCCCAGCCACCTCCCCCAAAGCTGCTGGTTGTCATTGACTACGCAGCTGTGATGAGGTACGCGCCGCTGCACATGTGAATGGCTGCGTGTTTCTCCTCACAGCCGCCAGTGACAGCCAGCAGCCTGAAATGCCATAGCCACCCAGGCAGCATCAGGGGGATGTCCTGGCCAGGCCCCCTGTGCCCTGGGGGCCCATAGCGGCCTCCTGGGTCGCTATGGTGATTGTTACGCCACTGATATTTATCACGCTCCTGGTACATTTTTATAAAGCCTGATCAATAACTGACAGTAGTGATGAGTGAATCAGGGAATGCAAATATTCTAACAATGGTGATTTCCAGCTAACAAAAAAATGGAAGGTGCATTAGGAACCTTTCATTAAATTTAATGAAATTAAAAAGAACTTGAAAAGGGCTTGAAGTTTTTTTTTACAATGTCACACCTTTCTTGAATATTTTGTTCTTGTTATTAAAATAAACACTTCTTACTATGCTGGAATTGCGTAATATTCATCACTTATAATTTATTTTTTATGCCCCTATATAGTTAAGTATATATGTGCTACTGCAGTGATCTATGTTTCTGCATGTAAACAGTTAATTGCCTCTGTATGTCCTGTGAAGTGGGAAATTATGGGAATTTCAGTGCAGAGCAGAGACTATGATATTGCAAGAAGAATCACTGAAACTGCAACTCCCAGGAGGCTGTGCTTGAGAGAGGAGGGGGACTATCGGCTGTGGCTGCTTAGCGGGCTCTGTTTGGGAGATCCGACCGAGGAGGACAGATCTCTGTAGTCCTGTGTAGACAGACTGAGGGCAACAGAGCTGTGTGGCCACCGCTGACATAGAGGGACACACAGGCTCTATGCAAGCAGTGAGAGGAGAAACTGTATTCGGATCGCTGTGCCTGGAGGCATTTGATTGAGCGCTCGATTAGGACCCAGTGACGTGGCTGCAGTGGGGACATTGCGGCCTGGTCGCACAGCTGATCCAGCCATAGGAGTGACCCAGCTGGCCCAGCTGAGTGAGGGGAGCCAGACGGTGTTGACAAAGACAGCTGCCCAGTACCGAGTGGACGAGTGGAGATCTTCCGCAAGAGGCCCCAGATGACTTCATCATCTTCACAAGAGCCTGCTTGAGAGTAAGGGGACGTTCGTTTTATGTTGGCAGACATCATCTCTTCTACCTGACCCTGAGAGTGGTGAGAGGCCCTCAGCCATTGTGACACTTTACTTCTCATTCCTGCAATACAGTACGGGCCCCAACGTTGGCTAGCCTAGGACATTACTACTGGCTGCCAGTAGTCTAGAGAGGGTCAGACAATGTTTTAAAGGGAGGCATTAGTGTTACATATACTCAGTTTGAGGGTAACATTTGAGGCAATCTGCCATTATACACTTCAGTATATGCAGTAGATAGCTGCAGTTACTGAGTGTCAGAGTGCCTATGCATATAATTGAATGTTCTTTATGTGACCTTTGGGTTTAGGACTGTATTTGTGTATGCCTATACCTTGATTGATCATTAAATCAGTTATCAAACTCTTTAGAGGTGTGTTGGCGTGCTGTGGATCCAAATTTGGGCGGTATATTGGTGTTGGGGATAGAAATACCTGGGTCATTCATCGTCTCCTTCGGGGGTGAGCGCTACACTTGTAATGAATAAATAATAATCCCTTTAAGGCTACCTAACCACAATAATTTGTTTTAAATATATGCAGCTTATAGGTCCTTAGATGTGGTGGCTGTATTCATTTTTAAGGAGAAGGACATTTTCCGCAAGTACAGAAAATACCTGTTAATCTTGACAAAAATGCTGGGTCCTTGTCACTTCCAGTGAGCTGCACTGAAAGCACAGACAATCCCTTCTGCTTTATTATTGGTATTTCTGTATTTGGTATTATTATCCTGAGAATAGCACACTTCCTTTCCTATGGTGGCTATGCTCACTCCTCTACTATATCTATGGAGAGAGCCAGGGTTGTCACGCAGACTGGACATTAAACATGTCTTCCTCAGTTTCTCTCCACTATATGGGGGATAGGGAGATTACTAAATTACAAATAAAAACAATTGTTTTGCTTCCAGATCGTCTAAAAAGAAAGTGATGAGGATACGGCATTTTTGGCCAGATCAACAGATATTTCCTGTACTTGCTAAAAATGTATTTAGCCTGAAAAAAAGATAATAACAAATCTATCTATATTGAATGTAAATTTTTGTGTTTAGATACACTTTAAATACTGCTTTTCTCTGGAATGATATTTACCAAATCATTGTTCCTCCTCTTACAAAGGCAGATTATGGTTACAATCACAGCAACAATCACTGCTACACCACATGGTATTCCAACAGATAGACCAACTATCAGTCCCTAGGAGGTAGAAAATAAAAAGTGAAAATGATAATCAAATACTCTTCACTGGTATCAACCTAATAACGGAGCAAAAACAATGGCACTGCCTTTAATGGTATCTGTCTTCAAGTGTGCAAGACAAGACAAATGAACTTTACCCAAATCTAAAATAACAACAAACACACCTTTAGAAATGTTTAGTAATGACAATCTACAAACACATACTTCTAGATAATTGTCGGCTTTGTATTCTTTGCATACCTTATTTCTCTTTTCTTACCCAGTCTTCTGACATTGGCTATGTTAACTAAGGGCAGATTAACTAAGGGAAGGTCTCCATTTGGTACCTGAAACTCTGGCACATGTGACTAGACATGTGCTGATGTAACCTCCCCAAAATGCAACGCTTTGGCACATACATCATTGTGCCAGAACTGGACCAGGAAGTAGATGAACTCTATTTTATATATAAAGCCCACATAAACCTTTTTTCTATTTTCTTTTCTGCTTTAGAGATCCAGGATCCGGATCCACCATTAATATGCAAATATTCAATGTGCTCCTAACTCCAACCACCACAATGATTCATTGTATGGATCTTCTTACTGCATGACATAAGAAGCTGTCTGAACTGCACCTCTGCCTGTCCATGTCTTTGTTTTCATGACCAGCTCAGGGAAAGCCATATTGCAGATTCAGAAAGGGGAAAGTACTGTAGAATATAAGCCATAGGAGAAGATAGTGACGAGCAATCTGCTTTGGTTTGGGATGCAAACAGTTTTCTTGAAGTTCTTGCAGAGAGTCTGATTGACGTCTACGAAGTACAGGTCTTGTTATTCAATTCTAGCAATTTATAGGGCTATTAGACAAGCTATTGTGAAAAAAAAGTATGGGTTGTTTTTCTTCTGCTTCCAATTTGGGTTACAGACAGATGGATTGGACACGGTCATTTTGCTGACTTATACTGTATATCTGCAACCGGTACTGGACTATGGATGTATCTTCCCTTTTGGTTACATTTCTCATGTTTATGTGTTGAAACAAAAAAAAGGAAAAGAACAAAGTTGCAACCGAGCGAGATGTTGTGCTATACTGGAATGTATCGTTCTCTTTTGGTTTTAACTGCTACCTGTATTAACAACATATTGTTTTCGGTTGATCATGCAGTGTTCTGTTATATGCAAATGAATGAATAGAAAAAAAAATGGGAAGCTGGGTACTGCTATTTATAGTAATATGCTATTACTTTTAATAAATAAGGACTTTTAAATATTATTCCTTACCACAGCAATTAACAATTGATATCAATTGTAGAAAAGGGAAGAATATGGTTATTTAATAAGGAATCCATGGATGCTTTCTACACACAGCATTGTAGATGGAGCATCTATAAAGTGCCAGTGTTTCCAGTTGAGAAAAAATAGTTTTATAATTTGGAGGTTCTAGTCCCATTGAGATTGAATAGCGAAAGAGAATGATTTGCTTCCTGAATCTCTTCAGTTATTCAGCTTTACATTTTACATTACTAGAATATTATTCTTTCTTCTTTTGGGTTAGCTTTTTTTTTTTACTGTCATTATTTATTGTTTCCATTTATCATTATCTTCCTCCTTTCATCTGATTTGAGTTACATATATAGCTGTTATAGCAATTGGGTATTTTTCTCTGTTTAACCATTCACAGTTTTTTCCTTTATAATTTTGTAGAAAAGGGAAGAATATGGTTATTTAATAAGGAATCCATGGATGCTTTCTACACACAGCATTGTAGATGGAGCATCTATAAAGTGCCAGTGTTTCCAGTTGAGAAAAAATAGTTTTATAATTTGGAGGTTCTAGTCCCATTGAGATTGAATAGCGAAAGAGAATGATTTGCTTCCTGAATCTCTTCAGTTATTCAGCTTTACATTTTACATTACTAGAATATTATTCTTTCTTCTTTTGGGTTAGCTTTTTTTTTTTACTGTCATTATTTATTGTTTCCATTTATCATTATCTTCCTCCTTTCATCTGATTTGAGTTACATATATAGCTGTTATAGCAATTGGGTATTTTTCTCTGTTTAACCATTCACAGTTTTTTCCTTTATAATTTACTGTATATGATTTATATATTTATTACATAATATGTATTTTATATAATACATACGATTACCTTCATATTAATGTTTACTTTTTATTATTGTTACCATAATTCATATGGTATTCGATTTTAAGTTCTGAATTCTACATTTCTACTGACAGATTGTTGGGCATATTTTAGAATATCAGTAAAATGTATTGTATTAATTACTGCTGCAAACCAATATTATTTTTGTTTTATTATTCACACCCTTTCCTGTTTTGGAACTCTTTTTTGCCCCTTGTTGGAACAACTGAAGAGTTAACTCCTACAGGCACTAGCCCGATAAAAGCACTGGCATTGGCAAAGGCTCAGTTGGCTGCTCTATATCGCCTGTACTTTTCCATAAACTTTAAGAATTTGCACTTGACCATGCTGCCTATGAAAAAATAAAGATACAGTATATCCTGCTTCTAGTATTATGACCTGGCCATGTGTGTTGCATCCATATTTGCTGTAAATAAGCAGTTCCTGACAACCACTAGAGATTGATGTTGGTAAATGAGAGAAGTGATCTGCACAAGTAAATGAGCAACCAATCTCTCAAGAGCTGACCTATTCTTTAGTAAAGATAACCTTTCATGTTGTTATGCATTTTTTCAGAGTCTGCTGAGATGACAAGAACAAATATATCATTTTGAACCTCTGCTCACTCTGAAAATGTATTAAATAGAAACTGTTGATCTGCGCTTGTGGATAATATATTAGTATTAAATTATGGGAAATGAAGCTGCCACAATAACAGAGTAAAAATCCCTAAGAAGATGATTAAAGATTTGGCGGCGCTAAATCCCCTATGGTGCTAATAACTAAATCAATAAACACTTTCCTGTGCTGTGAATAATGCAAACTTCTATCTATGACCAGAATGTCCTTAATCAAAAAGGTAAATAAACACAAATTTAAGGGGCGGGCCTATCTGACGTCACAGCGTCACAGAGATTGCGGAAGTGAGCACGGAGGTCGGTATCTCGTCAGCCTCCGTGCACACTTCCGCAGTGTTTATTGATTTAGTTATTAGCACCATATGGGATTTAGCGCCGCAAAATCTATAATCATCTGAAATGTTATTGGCAGTTCACCCTACAACTCACAATTGTTATGTACCATGGCTGAAGAACTAGTCAGAAAAGCCACAAAATGTGTTCAATATGTGATATTTTTCAAACCAATAAACATCCCAAAATACCATCCACTAACTCTCTACTGCTGTGCTGATCCTCCTTTTCATGGTCTTTTTACTCTGTATGACACTGCAAAGCATTTTGGGGAACTTACTTCAAAGAAAGAAGTTTATAGATTTATTCCAGGGAAAAAAGTTTATTCTTTTATGTGTATTGCCTTAAAACTTAGCAATACGGGCTTATTCACACCAAATGCAGACCAGATCTGCATGAGTTTCTGCACATGCAGTGCAGTGTGTTTTGCCGCGTTCCAGGCCGTTTTTGTAAAAAAAAAAAATATATATATTTTTAGCCTAAAATGGGCTTTCAGTGCGTTCCAGGGTGCATGTGTTTTGGTGCATTCCAGGGCAGAAAAAACACGGCATGCTGCAGTTTTTCCACATGCTCTGGAACTGAATGCTCTGGTGTGAACTAGAGCCCAAAATACAATTGGTATACATTGGATGCAGTTTTGATCCGTTCTGTAACTGCTCTGCATCTGCTCCGCACTTGGTGTGAACTAGCCCTAATCATCATCGTCCTCCTTATAATTATCATAATGTATGTAAAATATGAAAAATAAAAGCTGCAAAATATAGTTGATGTTTACAAAAGATTTATATGGTCATATTGCTCTCTGAAATTTGTTTTGCAACATTAACAGCCATATCCATTTAAATACGGAACAATGCATAACATGGAAATATTTGCAAAGATGGTGCAAATTGGGAGAGAAAGTCATGTGAATGCTTGACTGGGTACTTGTAGGCGTTATTAAATGTTTATTTATTAATTTGGTTAGTTTATGTAGCAATGTGAAAATGATATCTGCATGCATAACATACCACATTTGAATTATCTTCCGGAATGCCAGTAGTGACCTGTGATACAACAAATACATTCATTTGCAAAATGGTCTTTGAATAATAATTTGTCAGAATAGAAATGTGAGCGATCACTGCTGACTTGTTTTGAAGATGCATGTCATGTTTACCCTTCATTTACTTGGTGTGTCAATGACTATTTGGTGAATCGGGGGTGAAAATGACAGTCCTAGAACTCCCACTTTGGAAATAAGTCATCAATTGCAGCCCCTATAAGTTTATAGTTATAAGTTGTTTTTTTTAAATGAACAGTGACAGAAGCTAGGGAGCTAATATTGATGACCTAGTTTTAAATGTGCAGGCTCTAGTTCTTATCCTTTATACCTCAAGTAATAAGTCACTGACACAAAACAGGGATTTTTATCAGGCTTCTGTTCAGTACAGGCGGTGCTTCATTCAGTTTCTGACAGCCCAGGTTAGGTTACACAGCAGCGCAGAGGCTCTCCCACTATGCTGAGTGTAACCTAACCTGAGGCAGAGCTATTGGAAGCCTCTGACTTCTGCCCAAGTGCTTGAGCTCTATGGACGGTTTGGACCAATTGCATAGCACCATTGTTCAAAGCCATCCAATCAAAATGCTGCAGTGGAGGCAACTATCTTAGATGCTTCTCACTGACAGCAGTGAGTACAAGGAAGGCTCCTACCTTCCTTCCTCCCACACTCTGGCGTAACTACCGCCACAGCGACCCACGCAGTCACTATGGGGCCCGGGGCAGATGGGGGCCCGGTCAGAAGCGGGCTGAGGCACAGATAGGGCCAGCCAGCCCAGATAGCCTCGGTATCACCGATGGCAATCCAGGCCGACTGCACTCAGGCCACAGTAGACCTCTATTCAGGCAGTCTAAAGAGTCGCTAGCTGGTGCCCCTCGGGGGCCCCAGTAACGAATGAGCGGCCGCCTGAATAGAAAGCCACGGCTACCAGTTCTAGTCTCCAGACCCCAGATGAAAGCCCATTGACTGCCAGGGAGCCCCGCACTGACCACCAGGGAGAGACTAACCACCAGAGAAGCCACAGGCCGCCAGAGAGCCCTGCACTGATCTTCAGGGAGCCACTCACTGAACAACAGGGAGCCACTGGCCGCCAGGGGGGTGGACTGATTTGTATGCTATATATGTCTCAACATCTAGATCCTGGCTCCACTATCTAGTGAGTCACTGACCAAAATGAAGCATGCTGCTAGTGAAGTCTAAAACAAATCTGAACTCCCATCCTCTTTTTCCTAGTCTGTGAATCACACAGTAGTTAAGCAATTCCAGCTCACAAGCTATCAATGGCAGCTCCCCTATTTCTATTGTGACAGTGTCACTTTATGCAGCTGATAAATCCCTTGATTTCAAAATGCCAAAATGCACAAACACCATTTATACTTCCCTTCATTCGTCCATCCTTCCCTCCTATCTATCTATATCTTTCATCATCTACTTCTTTATCTGCATGCATAGCTGCAGGTACTTACATTAAAAGTGGGGATAGCGGTTGTTGTTGTTGTTGCCTTAAAAGAGAAGTCACAAAGTTAATTTGATTGTTATCATACATATGGAAGGAGTGCTATATTTGATCATTCAAAATATAATGGCCATTGACCCTGTTTTGTCCTCACTTACATCTCTCTATACAACATACTTTGCATTGATGCATTAGAGCTTTTTATTCGAAAAGGCAAATAAAATTGTGCTAACTGCAGTGAGTCAGGAACTAAGGCAGGAAAATATCAATGATGGGGGTCTACAAGCCTTATAAAGAACCAGGTCAATGAATACACCTATAACTAAGCATTACTTTGGTTTAATACCTCTAACCAACAAAATATATAGATTTTTTCCCATTGAAAATCACATTAAATTGTTTTTGGTTTTTTTTGTTACAAGTTACATTTCATAGACATACATTACAATATAAAGGGAAATGCCCCAAATTATTATAGAACCCTTTTTCTATTTAGGTAAACCACATTTTTGGATGAGTTAGCAGTATTATCACCAGCAGCATATTGTAGTTGTACAAGATATCTGTTGCACTTATGCACCTCTTACAACATTTACTTGTGGGCATTCCACATAACGCTGATTGTGTACAGAATGAAGTTTAGAATAAACATCAACAAATAAGCATGAAAACGATCCGATCCAGAATATGGTGGAACCCTCGTTACATTTGTGGGGAGGTATGCAAATTTCTAACTTTTTTCGATCAATTTAAGGGAGAGCTTCAGCTATGCGACCCTTCACACCCTTTGAGAAACTATGCGTATCGGCGGGTCCAGTCTGACATGTTCTTTCCATGGTTGTCAAGTGCCTTATAGACTCACCATCATTCCTGCCCATGGTTTATACAACAAAGGGAAAGTGACAAGGGTGTGGTATTTACCCCCCAGGAAGTTGAACATATGCTATATTTTGCACACAAGTCCTCCACCTCCAACAGATTTCAAGTAGCAGAATATAAATTACTCACAAGATGGTATAGGGTTTCCGACTCTCCTGCACAAAATGCTCCCATCAACATCGGACAGGTGTTGGTGTTGTGTCAAACGCCCAGGTACACTTCTTCATATATTCTGGGAGTGCCCCTCAATAAGACTTTTCTGGCAGCAGGTGACTGACCTCATTCGCAGGATTACAGATAGCGGTCTGACATTGGACCCCGGGGCCTCTCTCCTCCCAATCGATTAGATCATACATGCATCATACATCATATAGTTACTATGTAACTATGTAACAAAGCGTTAGTGATCCACGTGGTAAATGAGGCTAGAGCATGTGTTCCAGCTCGCTGGAAATTATCCTCGCCACCAACGGTGGCCATATGGGTGGGCAGGGTGGAGGAGGCTCACCTAATGCAAGACCTGAAATCTTCCCTACATGATCGCTGCCATGTTTGTGGCTACTTGGTTCCCATGGCTGGCATTCTTGGAAGCATCAGACTTTTCCCAGGCATATTCAGGATGACTGATATTCGCCACCTTAAGCCCTGGAGACCAGTCTTTTGTTTCCTGAGGGGCTTACTGACAACCGGCCCCACTCCGATATTCCTCCTTCCTTCATCCCCCCCTCCCCCGTTTTCTTTTTCCCCCTCATTCTCTGGATCTTCACTCTTCGTCCTTGTCTTATCTTGTCTCTTTCCTGTATTGTTAGTTTTTCCTTGTCTCCAGTTTCAGACTATGATGACATGACTGATGACAACTGTGGCTGTCTATACTCAGGTCTGAGGTGCACATTTGCCTGGATAATGACAGCTATCTCCGACCAACAATTTTCTATTGGCCGGCGGTTCTGCTGCCGTCAAAAAAAAGAAAGAAAAAAAAAGCCTAACTCTCCCGGACGCTCCAGGAGTCTCCCGCTCCCGGCCGCCAAGGAGAGAAACACTGCTTTTTCTTTTTTTTTTATTCTGACACGGAGCCGTGTCAGAATAGAAAAAAAATAAAATAATTTTTGGCCATAGGAATGCATTGCTGGATTCCTATTGGCTATTTCAATTTGCAATAGCCAATAGCAAACTAGCATTGTACCCGCCCTCTGCTGCTGTCAATCAGTAGTGGTGGACCTGATGGAGAACTGCAGCAGAGGGCGGCTGCAATGCTAGTTTGCTATTGCAAATTGAAATAGCCAAAAGGAATCTAGCA
>NW_017308173.1:186191-204413 GCF_000935625.1 Nanorana parkeri | reverse complement strand
TGAGTCTCCCGTACCCGGCCGCCAAGGAGATAAACACTGCTTTTTCTTTTTTTTTTATTCTTGCTGCTGTCAATCAGTGAAGAGAAAAAAAATAAAATAATTTTTGGCCATAGGAATGCATTGCTGGATTCCTATTGGCTATTGCAAATTGAAATAGCCAATAGGAATCTAGCAATGCATTCCTATGACCAAAAAATTTTATTTGTTTTTTTCTATTCTGACACGGCTCCGTGTCAGCATAAGAAAAAAAAGAAACAGCAGTTTTTCTCTCCTTGGCGGCCGGGAGCGGGAGAGTTAGGCTGTCTGGAGATCAGTGTCCCTGGTTAGCTGGTAACCAGGGACGCTGATCTCTCTGCAAGTGGCCTGAGCCAGTCGTATGATCACGGCTGGCTCTGCCCAGGTGTCAGAAGCAGGCTGTCGGCCGGCCGCTCGACCAGCTTCGGCTTTCAGCGCAGCTCAGCCGAGCCGAGGCATATGCGTTCGGCTCGACTGAGCCGCTCGGCCAAGTTCGGGAGCTGTAGGGGCTATAGTGAATAGCCCGTAGAGCAGCCCTTCGGTTCAACTGAACCGAAGGGGTCCTGGGACCGAAGCTAGCCGAAGGATCGGCCGAAGCTACGGCTAGACCCTTCGGCTGCTTCGTTAATAGACCCTTATGTGGTGCTCTCCAAAACCCAGATAGACTGTCAGGGAAATAATAAATTTGGAATGCAGGTACAAATCACCTGCTATCACCATTAACCAGTGGGCTCAAATTATGATACAATATTGCGATATTGGAGACCAACACACACATCAAAGTCTGCTTAAAGCTGGTCTGTTTTATTATGGCGCGTTAAGGTTTTATAAGATAATACAGAAAGAGAAGGAGAAGGGGGGGAGGGGGTGGAATGTAATGAGCTAACAGTTAGATAATATACAAGGTCAAAACAGAAAGTTACAAGGCTACATTTCGAAGAAAGGAGGGTGAAAACACTCTTATGCAAAAGTTCAGTCTTCAATTGAAATGAACACAAAGTTCTCTTTACAAGATGGATGCTCTTGTGCTTTATACGTAATCATAACTTGTCCGGAACTGCACATATTCCATAACTTGTCACCATGTCTCAAGACCAATTTTTGCCCAGGTTTCATAAAAACAAAGCATATGTCAAAAGTTAAAATGAGCATACAGTATGGATATATGTATATGCCAAGCCTTGTATTCTATGCATTAAAGCCATTTTGAGTCACAGATGCCATTTTGAGTAAATTTTTCTCCCACAACTCTTATCTCAGATAGAGGACCAGTATGGATTTGAAGGGGATACCCCGTGCAAAAACACACAAAAAATAGGGTCCCCCCTTCAAATTTGGAGACCGCCTTAACAACAAATCCCCCTTTCACATCAGAATCCTACTTTGTCATGTCAGAGTCCCCCTTTTCATATTGGAGTTCCCCCTTTCACATTAGGAGCCCCCTTCACATCAGAAGTCAGCCTGCACCAAGGAAAGGCATGATGCTGTGCAAACATTTTGAGGCGCCCTTAAGAAAAGCAGAAGGCACCCTGGTTGATTAGTGGTCTAATCTATTAGAAACTGGATGAAATCTGACTTTTACATTTTTGTTGTGATTGTTGAGAATTTTTGAGGATGAATTACTCCACGGTATATGCAACTAGAGAGGCCAGAGATGGCTTTGTTTAAGGCTCTTTTTCTGCTTTTTAAGAATATATAAAACATTTAAATATCCATAGTTTGGGCACAGGTGCACTTTAAATGATGCATATAACCATCAAATATTACCTGGGTGATGCAACATAGCATCATTATCAATGTCTGCTTTGTTATCAAATGGCAACATCAATTTACCCTCTAGACGCAGTTAACACTTAGGGAGTATCTCACCAAAAATTATATTTCTACTGCAGTGGATGTGCAAAATTTTACTTGTATCTTAGTCAGAATGACATTTCGGCAAAAAAAGTCCCAATATTTCCTTTATGGCAGTTTTACTCATCCTTATACTGCCTCTGTATCTACTTCAGCAGGGTATTAACAGCATGTAAACAAGCTCATGGCAGCTATAACAGCTATAAGTTTGTTCACATTTTTTTTCTTTTTGGGCTTTATGTGTGGGTGACTCTGGTGACTATCAAACCATCCAATCACTTCAACACAATTCTAAAGGAAGGACCATGCTGATAAGAGAAGAAAGCAGAGTGATATACTTACATTAGTATATACATCTTCTGTTGAGATTGTTGAGTACTGTAAAACATGCAATGTATTGATTAAAGTACAAAAATGGCGCAATTATTCACTGTTATATTACCTATGCATAGCCTAAATACGACTATGCCAATGGGCACAAGAAGTGTAAGACATAGATGTCCAGTTTATTTGTAAATGAGCTTTGGAAGCCATGCCCCTATAAAAGGCAGGGAGAGGGCTAGTCACCAGTATTGCCTGTGGTTTCCTAGCAGATGATCTTTACCTCATTACTGACTAGCCAGAACTTGTTCTGAACTGCAAGTTCTGGCTAGTTAGTAATGAGTCTCTGCGTGGAGATGGCCTTCTTGGTAGAGGCAATGCTTTATCTCAGCATGTCAGAGCATTCAGCAAACAGAACGGCGAGCAGCCCAGTAGTAAAATCTCTCTCCAATTCTGAAACTAGTAGTCAGAGGCAGGAGTGCCTTAGATTTCATACTGCAGATATACAGCTATGAGGTTTTTGTCACAGGATTTCCTATGCACAATCACATAACAAGAACAGCACTGCTAATTCTCAGTAATTATTACAGACACCTTTATCAGGGTACAGTTTAAGCACAATCAACACTTTTACATGCTCCCTATGCCATAGCAAATCTTCCCTTTTTGAGTTCTGGTCCACTTTAGCTGGCCAACATGGGCCAGGTGGATCTATTCAGTACTCAACAAAGCCAGTAAACTAGCTTCATTTGACTTCTGTGCAACTCAAGCCGAATAACATATATGCAAATGTCTCTAAAATAAATGTTATTTGCACAAAGGCACCATTTAGGTTGAAGATTTCACATACCGTAATTTGACGCACAAGT
This sequence comes from Nanorana parkeri, assembly GCF_000935625.1. Lineage (NCBI taxonomy): Eukaryota > Metazoa > Chordata > Amphibia > Anura > Dicroglossidae > Nanorana > Nanorana parkeri. Next base: position 201,354 of record NW_017308173.1, on the reverse strand, counting down.
TTCAATTTGATTCAGATCATTCTTATTATTGGCACTTTCATACATGATGCCTGTACAAAACTATCATGTGTTGTGGCTGTGAAACAATAAACGTTTACAAGTAGGGGGCGATGCAGGGGACACCTGGAAATATAGCTCTTGGTCTCAGTAAAACTCAATATAGTATGAGAGTAAACCCCACTATGGAAATGTTCAGACAAACAATTTGAATGGTCAGTTCACCAGAAGATACTGTGACTTACCTCATAAAATGGTGTGCTTTCCTCCTAAAAAAATATGAAACTAAGATTACCACTACTGTAAAAATAATTTATTAAAACATTTGTTTGCTCCTATCTTAGGTGTGACATTTAGTCTATTCTTTGCCAACTTTAGCTCCAACACCTGTGTACCCCTTATTGACCAGAGAAATGTGTACATTTTAGCTAATGAATTTACACATTTTTATGTGATGCTAAAAACCAATAAACTTAATAAACAAAAATGAAAAAAGTATATTATAAAGTACATATAAATGGAAAAAAATAAACATTTCCAGCAGTGTTCCCAAAGTGGATCAAACCATGAAAGAGCAATAAGCCAAGAAATGTACACAAATGGGTAATAACTAGGGATGTTCAGATACCAGTTCAGATACCAGTGCCGTTACTTGGTATTTTCATAAGAACTACCAGGGGTGCAGCGTTTGCAGCTTGGACAGTGCCCTGGCGCTCCACCCCTGTCCTGAAATCATTAGTCTGTATTGTTTTCGAAAAACTATCACATGAAACTAAACAAAAATGTATCAGTACTTGTATCTGTGAGTACTTGGTCTGGAAAAAAATGGTATCGGTGCTGTGACGACATGGTGATGTGTTTATAAGATAAATGTGTATTGGGGTTGAGTTATGTTTGAGTGCGTTATGCTGTGTGACCTGGTTATGGAAAGACTATCAGCCCATCCTTCGTTATCTCCCATTGTTCTCTGAGGGAGCTCAGAACAATGACATTCTGACCAGGCTCCTGCTATGGCTGTCTGGAGTTCGTTAGCAGGTGGACACCTGTGGTGTTGAGCAGACCGATTGTCTGGGAGGGGAGGATGGATGTGATGGGATTATATTCTGATTTCATCACTTGCTGTATAAAAGTTTGTGCAGTTGCTCAATAAAGCAGAGTTTGTTTCACCTACACTCGAGCCTTGGCTAGTGACTGGGGAAACTGGGAGCTAAGGATCAGCGGGTTCCAATATCTCCTCAGCAAGGAAGAAGACAGCGGCGGACATACTCATCCTGAGTACCGGGGTCCGTCACAGGTGCATCCCTAATATATATCTATATTTAAAAAAATTATACATTAAAACAGGGGTGCACAAATCCCAGGAGCCAGTAGCTGCCTCCGAACTTTTGAGTTTATCTCTAGTCTAGGGTTGGAGCTGGAAAAGTATCTGTACTTGTACCAAGTATGGTACTTGGTATCTGAACATCCCTAGTAATAACTACAAGGAGCAGGACAAAGAAAAGACTTGCTGAATAGCTGTTGCAGCCAGTGGAAGAGCAGCTTACTAGATCAAATATGATAATAGGGATGATGGGGATGACCACACATGGCAGCAAAATGGCATGAATAACATTGATATCTGCCACAATGAACTCTGATTTGTGTGTATTGGGTGACATTCATTCAAATGGGGCCTGAAGCTGAAGAGCATAGATTTCTGGTCACCTTAAGGTCTTTTGTATTGTTCACAGGCTTCAGACTCAACCGCAAGCCAAATGAGGTATGCTTTTGTGTAGATTTGACTAAGTTCCACCATGTTGGCAGCTATGTTATTACTATGTTCTTGCAGGGCTGTAGTGATGGAGCGGTTGGTGGGTGGACCACGGCACATGGGAGGGGGTGCAGGCATCCAACTCACTCATAAGCATTGTGTAACTCTCCAAAGGAGTAAAACTTACAGCAGTGCTTTTATCTCAGAGGGACAGTACGCTATCACCTCAAATGTTCTAAGCTACTAAATAACCTTTTTTTCTATTATAGAAGATCCATGAAACCATCTGCCGCATTTAAGGTATCCAATAGAAATTCCAATCAATCATTCTATTGAGTTATAATACAATGGTCATCAAATGTCTATGGTTTCGTTAAGGCCTATTTAACTATTTAACTTTTGTGACAAAAGTGAAACCCACTGGGCATCTATATAGCTGTAACCTGGAACACAGCTGCTCAGTAGTAGGAAGACCAGTTCCATTGTTTCTCAGAGAAGCTGATTCTTACGCAATATGAACAGCAGCTTCTGACAAAACAACAGATCTTTTGTAATGCCAGGGGATCAGGCAATGGTCCTATGAAAGCAAGTATGATATACTTGGCAATCATTTGAAAATGTGTAGCTAGCATATTTATGATGGAGATTACTATTCACTGTCTACAGGACACTGCACTGCGCCTGCAAGTCATTGATAAAATGTGGGCTGCAGTGTCCATCAGAGTGCCCTCTGCATTCTGTGATAGATGGAGAACTCAGTCACATGACTTGGAAACAGTTGATTTACTAAGGGTCAAGTGAGCTTAGTAAAGAAAAAAAAAGTGAGGCTTTGTTCATTTCAGTCACCCAACCATGTGCATGAAAAATCTTGTTTTTCTTCTCTCCGTTTCACACTGGGTATTCAAAATGAACACAGCCTCACCTTATTTACTAAGCTCAGGGAACAATCACTTTGCAAAACAGCCTCTATTCCTTTATTAAAGCGGAACTGAATACAAGTCTATTTTTGTTTTGTTTTGGATGGAGTGGAGATGGAGTAGAACACCTTTTTATTACTGTTAGAGAGATTAATTCCCTGTTAGAGAGATTCATTCTCTCTATTTCTTCTTAGTGACCTTTATTACTGAAATGAATGTGAAAGAAAAATCAGAACAGGAATAGATGGGAAAACTTTTAATACGGACACTAGTTCTGGTGACCATGCTTACCATCTCCCTTACTTTGTGGATATCCAACAGAAAGTGAAGGGAAATCTCACCAATGGGACCCAGATGGCAAAAAAAAGCTGAAAAGGGTTATAACACTCCCTTACGCTATCCAAAACTTAAAAAAAAAAAGGTTTGGCTTCCATTTTACTTTAAATCACCTCATTGACTGTGACACATTAAAATGAATGTGGATTCACTTGCTCTAGGTCTGCAAAACAGAGAGCACATTTGTAAAACAGTATAGCGGCGGCAAGGCCATTACCCTGCTTTATAAATGGTTTATTTAGTTTTAAAAAAGCCTAGATCTGAAATAGTGTTATTCTTAAATGGTATACGTCACTCCTCCAGAGTAATCTGTGCTTCAAGAATTAGATGATTCAGATAAATGATTAGATGGATTCATAAAAATGTATCACGAAAAGCTGAAATATAACAGAATTATATACCGTACATAATTCTCAATATATTTTAATGTACATGGTACCGTGAATGCTCAAGGCTGGTCATTAACCACAGGAAGGTAATAGGTAGTACATTTTAAATATTGGTAAAAGGTCATGCTTTACCTCATGTGTGACGGTAAACTGTTCAGTTGTCTACAAAGCAAACAAATAAAATGCACAATTAAAATATATAACAAAATATAATTTTTATGATATGACAAAATGTGTCTTTGAAATACCAAATACAACAATAATGAACAGTATAATACATGTGTGCACCAGTGTGTACTGATGAACAAACAAGGAAATATTTATTTCGGTATCTATTTATCTGTAAAGTAATTAAAATAGGTTTCACAAGGAAGTAAGAAAGTAAAATATTTTTTTTTTTTCTTACGTTCAAAGAAACCAGGACTGAAAGAGATTGGCAGCAATCAAGAAATACACACCCATGTTTCAACAGTAAGGATGCCAACATGATAATACGTCTACTGTTCCTTTCACTGACAGGTATTACTAACATCTAAGGAATTAAAGGAGAACTATGAGGTGAGTGATTTTCACTTAACCTCATAGTTCGATCCCACGTGTGACAATGAAACTGTCACACGTCGGCTCAATAGATCAGGAAGTGAGCGAACACATACCGTCACTCGCTCACTTCTCGATCATGTCCCTGCAGAGAGCCCTAATTGTCACTCACGGCTCCCTGCAGGGATTCCCTCTCCCCGATCCTCCAGCGCTGCCTGGCGGAACATGCGGGGGAGGGGGCGGGTACAGCTGGCTCTGCCTCTAGATAGGCAGAGCCCGCTGTCACTCACGCAGTGTCCCGGCTGCGGCGGTCTCAGTATACCGCAAGATATACTGAGATATACTGAGTTTTGGGTCACGGGAGGACGCTAGTATATGTCCTCTCGTGACCCTTAGGAGAACTATGGGGAAAAACACTTACCCCATAGTTTTCCTTTAAAACATTATGGGGTCCATATTAAGGTGACCAGATTTTTTAAATGAAATCAGGGCACATTTTTTTTTTATTGGCAAATGGAAAAAACACATTTATTGGCATATTTTCTTCAAATTATATATGCAGTGTATTTGATACATGGATTTGGTATATGGAGTGAATTTATGATTATATATAAAGTAATGAAAACAAAAGAAAAATCAGTGTTTCTCTCCTGGGCGGCCGGGAGCGCCCGGGAGATTCTTTTTTCGCCGGACATTAGAAAACTGTTGGGCGGAGCTAGCTGTCATTGCTAGCTCCGCACAATCATTTTCTATTTACTTTTTTGTAACTTTTAAAACTATTTTTCTGTTCTGCTCGGTCCCTCTATGGACCGAGCAGAACAGCCGAGAGTGCATTCAGTGATCATTTGAGAGGATCCCTGATTAAGATCTGCAGTAATTTGATGCACTGTTGCCCTTCTGTTGTCTTGTACCAGTCTTGCCACTCTCCGTTCTGCCCTAACATTGACTAGTCGCTGACGGCCACAATTCGCACGTTCAGACCCATATTTTCGGCTGACATTCCAGTCTTTAAACACTTTAACAACAGCTGCTCTTGAACATTTAACGAATTCTGCTGTTTTGCTGATACTCGCTCCATAGCTCCGAGCACCAACAATCATCCCACGTTCAAGGCTGTTAAATCGCATTGTTTACCCATATCTTCAGGAAAAAAAAATCACTTCTACTGTCGTGGTAAACAACCTGCTTCCCTATTTATAATGGTCTGGCCCTCTAGCAACTTCAGCACAAAATTATAGCTAATTTGCCTACAAACGTCAGGCGGTCATAATAATCTGGCCACTCAGTGTACATGCATGCATACATACATACATACATACACACACACACGTTATTTCTCACATTACATCTCAAGCTCTCGCAAGCTGACATGCTGGAGTGAAAATGACATGACACACAGCATGTGAAGGCAGCACACCACCGCTCTACGTTGCTTCGCATGCAGTGTGTCACAGCCTTTAGACCGCATAGAGATTTTAGCAGATTTAAAATCTCATGTAGACAATTACATTCTACATATTTTTATTAAAGGAGAACTATGGGGTCAGTGTTTTTCCCCATAGTTCTCCTTAGGGTAACGGGAGGACACAAACTAGCGTCCTCCCGTTACCCTAAGCTCAGTATACCGCGAGCTACAGCTCGCGGTATACTGAGACGCCGCAGCCGGAGCGGATCCCGACGTAGATGACGGGATCCGCCCAGCTGCGTGAGTGACAGCTGGCTCTGCCTATCTAGAGGCAGAGCCAGCTGTACCCGCTCCCTCCCCCGTCCGTTCCGCCAGTCAGCGCTGGCAGATCGGAGCGGGGAGAGGGGAATCCAGCCCCACCCCCTGTCACGGCAGAGAGCCGTGACAGGATCGAGAGGTGAGCGAACCCGGTATGTGTTCGCTCACCTCCCGATCTACTGAGCCGACCTGTGACAGTCTCATTGTCACAGGTCGGCTAGAACTATGAGGTGAGTGGAAATCACTCATCTCATAGTTCTCCTTTAACCACTTGCTGTCCGGGACATTTTCTTACTATTTGCGCACACATGATAAAATATACATTTTTGGCTAGAAAACAGCTTCAGACCCCCAAACAATTATATATGTTCTGAAAGCAGAGGCCCTGTAGAATAAAAAAATGCTAGTTGCAATTTTTTATGTCACACGGTTTTTGCGCAAATGTTTACCAAACCAGTATTTTGAGGAAAAAATAAACTAAATTCAAATTTAGTGCACAGAAACATAATATGATACCCAATTTTTTGGTAAAATATGAAAGACGAAAGTACAGACGCCGGATCACTTGTACATTAACAGCAATCGCCTGCTTTTAAAAGCGGTACCAAGAACACGGCTGCTGCAGCAGCCATGTTCTTGTTTTAACCACTTTAACGGGCCGCCATCTATAGACGTATTGCGGCCCGAAATTGGTTAAAACAATATTTTGCGCTCAGGGTTCCTATAACTAAGTGGAAATATTAAGCTGCTATGCTCCGAGCGTATTCACTCTTCAATAATATGTAAACTTTTATACACATCGCTAAATATTCTATAATACAAAAAAATTATAAATAAAACATTTTTTTCATCAATAATCTCTAATCAGTCAATTTGATGAAAACTCTTAAAGTGCATTAAATGAGACCAATATTATTCCAATTAATCACTTGAAGTCCGCGGTGTTAAACCCCCTTCCTGTCCAGGCCATTTTTCAGTATTCAGCGCTGCAGTACTTTGACATTTATTCCATCATGCAACGCTGTACTGAAATTAATTTTATACCATTTTTTAGGGACACAGAGCTTTCTTTTGGTGGTATTTAATCACCACTGGGGTTTTTATTTTTTACTATATTAAGGAAAAATTACAGGAATTTTTTTTTGTTTCCCCCTATATGAAATTATAAAACATTATTACCCAATTTTTTGGTAAAATATAAATGGCGGGGTCACGTCGGGTAAAAAGACACCAAACATGTCAAGCCTGAAAATTGCGCGCGCAAGCAGAGGAAAGAAATCGTCTCATTACGGCAACCCGCCGATGGGACATTGCCGTCCATCCGTTTTTTCACAACGGGCGGACGGCAAGCGGTTAGTATAGCACATCCGTGCAATATATAAAAAGCATCAGGGCTTGTTCACACCAATTGCAGTCCATTCCAGAGCAGTTGCTGCTGGAACACACTGTAATTGCACACTAAACTCCCCCCTTCGTTCTGGGGCTGGAGGGGGCGTGGCGGTGCATTGAAGTCAATGGCACCGCAGCCACTCCCCCTGCCCGCAGTGCGATCGTACACGTGGCCAAACATTGCCTGCATTCAGTTCCACTGCGAACACAAAATAATGCTGAATGCTCTAGAAGCTCTAACTTCTCCCTCTCTGCTTTCTCTCTTCCTGATGTCACTTCCTCCTACCCAGTCACAGCCACGGAGGAGAAACAGAGGGAGGGAGAGAGACACATGGGACTGGAGACAGTGCCACCTGGTGCCCTCCGCCCGCCATATGCCGCGGGTGAATCCCGGACGGATGGCAACCCTATCTAGGGATCAGGTGAGTATTAAAAAAAAATTCTATTATTTTCAGGTCCCATGAACATTTCTGGGGACATAATTTGTCCGGAACGGTCTCCTCAATCCGGGGACTGTCCCCAGAAATTGGGGATGAATGGTCACCCTAGTCCATATATTAAGCAGTGAGTGGGATTTTCACCAAACATTTTCTGGTGATTTAAAGCACATGGACTGGCCACTAGAGAGTATTTGCTGAATGACAGATTCACTGCTTTCTAAATATGCCCCTCTGTATATAGCTCTTCGTGCTTCTATGAAATGTTATAGCCCCGGAACGCTTATGTCTAAAGTCTACTATATTTAAAATGTAAGAGCAAACCTTTTTGATAGTGTTAGAGTGGGAAAAGGTTAGACCCTCTGCCAAATCTTTCTACCATTTACCCTGACTGTAGTAGATTGATCAATAATGTTGTAAAATGTGTGGCCTAATACATTTTAAATTTGAATTGTCAAAGTGTATCTCTAGACAGATTCTTTTAGCACTCTTTTTTCCTTTTTTGTTTGGATGGTGTGGGGAGGGGGGTTAGGTTTTTATTTCTGTGTCCCCACTGGGAAAATCCACAGAACATTTTGCGTTTAAGGTAAAATATCCTTTAAATAATCGTGCAGTACAGAACATAATAATGTATATGGATAGATCTGTCTCCTCCCACAGGAAGAAGCATATCTTCCAAAGACTTGGGGCCAATTTACTAAAGGATATGCCTGCACAACAAAGTATAAATACAGTGTGCAGACAACAATAAAAACGGGACGAGTGTTCTAAAGCCATAGTAAACACGCGCACACACAAAAGCAGCATTTGTTGGGCGTTCAATGCAAATGGCAAACAAGGACCACACTGTATGCACTGATCAGCTAGGCTGGTTCATGTATCACAGTTAGTGTGTGCGTACATCTACATGCTCATGTGATACAACTGTACTGCAAGGATTATCACTGCTCTTGTTAATTTGCTTACCTAAATCAGGCCCAATGTCTTTTAGAGGTGTTGCCTCACATACTTGCCAAAACTAAAATATGTGCTAAGCAATATAATGGTACAACTGTAAGAGCTCATTTAAAAGGTAGACAGACATGAATGCAGCTTTGTGTTCATTAATATACCGTATTGTTCATTGTATTTTTATTTTTTTATTCTTTATTGACTGAGACAGTTCCATAGAATACAATAACAGTAAAAGGAGGTAGGCTTACAAAGTCCACAGATTCCACAGTAAAAACGGACTACACCGTATTTTACATATAAGGCCAAACTTAGAAAGTCATAACAATGCAGGCATATGCAGTCTCAATACAATATTATTGCTTCCTTCCAAGATTCTGCATGGTTCTATAGCTATTTATAGGGAAGCTCCTTGGCTAATTATGATCCCTGTGAGTCGCTGTGTCTCATGGTCAAAGGAAAGGGCAGTAGGAAAGAAGATCAAGAAAATGAAAGAGAGGGCGGGCCTGGGCAGGGCCCCATGTTCCCATCAGGGGTCTTAGTTCCCCTGAAGGGCAAATACATATGTATCAAGCCAGGGGCATATATGCATCTAGAAGACTGTCAAGGGTGGCTGAGGGAAGGGATCCCAGACGTGCCGTCCTGAGAGAACGGGTGAGGGCATTGCGATGGGTCCCGCCACTACAGGGGTATACACGCTCTGGCAGCATTCAACAGATGGTGTGATAAAGACTGACAATATTTGGAGATCGGATGTTGGGTCAGGTGAAGCAGGCAAGCCGCTGGGTCACCCCAGCACCCGCTCCCAAAAGGGTTGTAGCTTAGGGCAGGTCCAAAATACATGCAACTTTGTCATTGTATTTTTTTAATGCATGTACCTACATTTACTTTGTATCGGCCTCTTGCAATCCCCTGTACAGCAGAGTTCAGACTTGGGCTAGGAGAAGCAGCACAATCAATATTGTTGCAGTGCCCATGTGCTAACAAGGAACTTGCAGAGAGCAAGAGTGAGCAGAGTGGAAGAGAGTTGAGCTCATCAGTCTGCTGCTTCTCTTTTCACTGCCCAGTCACAGGATGGGGAAGGGACGAGAACAGTGTTACTTACATAGAGCAGGAGAAGTGAACAATCTAGGACAACATAGCTGAACTGGAAAGGGAGTTAAAATGGAAACATTTTCCAAAACAGCCATTTTGTCCTAGATTGTTAACTTCTGCTGCCTTCTCCGAACTATGTTAATAATTTAATCCTGGAATTAAATTATTAGATATATAAAACCAACTTTTTATTTATATTTATTAGCTTTAATCATCCCAAACATATTAAAAGCAGTTCATAGGTTACTTGAAATCTGGTTGCCTGTGTCATCTAAAAATAATCAGATATTTTATCTGCAGGAACTAATAAAACAATTGAGATGACATATTCATTTCTGATAAAAACTGCTGAAGTCTTCTGACATGATGTGTACATACTTCTATAGAGATCAGTGAAGTTCTCAGCACACACTGCTCTTATCGTACTAACACACGCTGACACCAATGGTGGATTTAATGCAATCATAAGCATAGCTGCACACAGTTATTTTAAGCAGTCAAAGACACATACTTGCTCATAATAAAATTGTATAACTATGGTTTAGGCATCAAGCACATGCTATTTACATTGTCCAATCATCAGATTTCCCAACTCCTTATATCTTTTTACTGACAAAATGTGTGACATTCACAGATGGAGCAAATTTTTTACTGGCTTCCTCAAAACTGACTATTGGCAACTAAAACAATCAATATTTAAACAATATTTAAAGAATGCATTCAATATGTGCAACAATGAAATGGCCTTGCTTTATAGTTAGAAAGTTGAGTGTCACAAACATTCTGTATGACTTAATGGTTAATTGGGTGCTGTAAAGTGATGCTTAGTCTGCTATTTTTATATTCTATTTGTTGCACTGGTTGCCAACTTGCCCTACAGAACTTTTAAAAGTCAGAAAGCATGACATAGGGGTGAGAAAAAAGATCATTATTGTACCAGAATAGCGAGTCTTAGTTACGCAGTATGCATTGCTCCAAAATAAAAGGCAAAGGTTGCAGTGTTTTTAGTACACCACAGCACACCAAAGGGATTATTAGCAGTGCACATAGTGTACCATAGTGAAATATGGGGCGAACAGTGGCCAAGGAAAAAAACGTCCCAGTACATCATTAGGAGGAAAGAAATGCCCCAGTGCGGGTGGTGTCAGTGAACAGAAATAAATGCCCCTGTGTCGGGGGGAGGGGGAGGAGGAGATACCTTGTGTCAGTGTCACAGGTGGAAAATAAATGCCCTGATGTTGGTGGTATCAGTGGGGGGAAAGAAATGCCCCGTGTCGGTGATGTCAGTGTGGGGAAAAAATGCCCTAGTGTCCGTGGAGTCAGTGGGAGAAAATTAATGCCCCAGTGTTTGCTGAATGACAGATTCACTGGGCTTCTAGTATGTATTGATGATATCTTAACAAGTTACTGTGAGAAAAAAAATGAGGAAAAAAAGGTTACAGGTCCCTTCTATTTAGCAAACAGTAGCAGCAGGAACACATGTCAAGATCACTGGAAAAAATGTAAAGATATCAGAACTGTTTTACTTTGCAGTGCATTGTGTAAAGTCAATTTAGACTACCCCAAGAACCCCAAAAAGCTAAATTTGTCAATTATATCAGTAGTTCAGTAAATAAGATGTTCAGGAAGTTATTATCAAAAGAACAGTATATTGAGATGAAGAATAGAATCTCAGTTACTCCAGATGTATCTACCTTACGACAAGAGATAAGTATTCATTATATTACATACTTCAAGTTAAAGTAAACACATACCATGATCCATTCGATGAATCGAAAAATTCAGGACATAAATAAAAGTTAATTCAGTTCAGTGGCCGATGTACCCTTTCTTCTCATTCTGTGAGCTGAAAGCTGTCTGAAAGTAACTTCCTATCAGTAAGAGGCAATGTTTAACTTGGCGTGTTATAATACCAAGTTACTTCCTCAAATGAGAAAACTTGCTTAACATATTCAAGCTGTAGTGTGCTGGGACAATGAATGCTCTATAACAAAATCAAAATTAAACGATTATTTTTCTCCTTCAGGTCCAGTAATTACTTTGCTTTGCTATCTATTCTGTATGACGTACAAGGATCTTAGAAGTGGTTGTGGTAAATTCCTAAGGTTGTCTTGCAGATATTGAAATAAGCCATTCTAATTGCTCAAATATTTAAGCAGGATACTTCAAATTTCACCAGGACTGGTCAGAGTTTCGGATACCTGAAATATCAACAACATTTAGGAGGATGGGAGAGAAGGGATTCTTTGGGCTATCTGCCTATTCATTGATGCCCTCCAATAAATACAATATTTTTTTCCCTTTTTGAGGTAGCTTTTAAATACTTCAATGACTTGGTAGCTACAAATATAGTTTACATAGGTTAGAAAACAACCATTGAGTCCATTGGGTTAATCATCAAAATAAAATTCTTAGTAATCCTAACTTGTAATTGAAATAATATAAATCTAAAAAATGTATAAAACATTGTCTAAACTATTTTAATGGAAAATTAACTTCCAAATGCCACCAACCTAGTAAATAGGAATTCCTCAGCTCAATACTCTTGTGTCAGTAAATAAGTATGAAAGGGTCAACAGGCAAGCTGTCAGAGTGTGGTAGTGCACTGGTTAGATGTCTAAAGCAGGGGTAGCCAACCAGTGGTCCTCCAGCTGTGGTGGAACTACAAATCCTATGAGGCATTGCAACATTCTCACATCCACAGACATGACTCCCAGAGAGAGATGCATCATGGGATTTGTAGTTCCACCACAGCTGGAGGACCACTGGTTGGCTACCCCTGGTCTAAAGGACCCTACTGTCAGTTTACTCCCTAGGCTCTTGTAATTAAACAATAATGTTAAGGTTTTCCAGCAAAAAAAAAAAAAAAAACAAGATAAATGTACAAAAAAATTCAGTAGCTTGTACCTGAACTGTAAGATGTGGCATTACAATATAGAGGTGATACTTGTGATCAGTGATACTACTGGACGCATGTGGCACTAAAATAAAGAGGTGACACTAGTGGACACATGAGACACTAAAATAAAGAGGTGACACTACTGGTCACTATGGCACTGAAATAAAGAGGTGGCACTAATAGTCACATGTGCTACTACTGGACAGACGTGGTGCCAAAATATGTGACACTAACGGTCACATGTGGCACTAAAATAAAGAGGTGGCACTAATGGTAACAGGTGGACCCAAAATAAAGACATTATACTACTGGTCTCAAGTGACACTAAAATAAAGAAGTGATACTACGGTTCATGTGGTACTACAATACAGAGGTGATTCAACTAGTCACCTGTAAGTACTAAAGCACTCATCTCATTGCCCATAGACAATATCTACAATGGTGCTATAAATATATGTTCTGCACAAACTGTGAATTAACTTCTGTGAATGTAATATGCAAAACACCAAAGTATCTAATCTCTTTATATGACAGTTGTCTGTAATAATAAACCCACAGGTTGTATCTTCAACAGCACAAGTCCACATTTATTTCCATGATTATTTACCTTCCAAAGTCCAAAAGCCTTATAAATCATGGATAACAGCCAAAAATTCCTGGCACTAATCACTAAACCTTTAGCTCCTGACTGTTATAAGAAAAGTTTTGTTAAGGTAATTATTTTTCTTAATACATTTTCACTTTATATTATCTTGCAGGTGTCGATTTTTTCTTTGATTAACGAATGGCAACTTAAGGGGCTAGTTATCAATCTTTTCACACAAGATTCACCCAGCCTTCAAGAAATCCAATACTCCCTGTTTTCCATATAAGATTCATGCATATGTGTGAAAGTTGTGTGAATCTTGGCCAAATACATTGAAAACTAGGTCCTAAATATATTTTTATCTGGGTAGAAAGTGTAAATACGTACCACTGCAGAAATGGGAAAGAGTTAAATTTTCTGGTGAATTTATTTATTGATTTAAGTTTGAAAGATTATTACTGTCTTTTTATCACTTGTTTAAGGATTCCTTATTTCCTGATTTCATTTAATGATAGCAGTGGACACTTCTTAAAAAAATTAAATGCCAACAGTGGGTAAATAAACCAAAAAACATTTAGAAAAATCACATTTTTGTTTCAGGCATGCCACAACTAAGCCAGTGTACATTTATACATTGGAGCATACACATCATAGCAAGCCTAATAAATAATTAAATAAATTCAGCTTATTCGTGACAAAGCCTGTGAATCTCCCAGGTACATTGTGGGCATATCATAAATACTGCAAGAATGCAATCTGGTTCTCAGCGCACAATGTGCCATCATACACATTTATGCTTTTGTAGCAATAAAAACCCCTTAGGAGTTGCTGAAAATCTTGGGATTTCCCACTGTTTCCAGTGTTGACCCACCCACACTGATGGTGATAAATGGACTTCATGAAAACCAGCAATAAGTACAGAGGAAAAAGAGGTGGGTAAACAGACTTGGTAATAAATGTTATGGTTCAATGACAAAGGTATAATTCAATAACACAACAAGGTAAATACTGTAGAGCTTGTGTTGGATCTCTTTACCACCAGTGAAAGGCCTTGCCTCAGACACACTAGGCGAGTGGAGAATGACACTGCGCATACCAATACACAACAACTGGTGCAACATAATCGCAGATATGTAACAGGAAAGATTCAGTGGTCTACTGGGGCCTAACTACAGTCAAATAGACCCTAGCTAACCACTGGCCAGTAAGTAAATCTGTACAAAGTCTTCCAGCGGTGGGGCCCTTACTTTAAGGCCTCATTCACACACAACACAAGCAAAATTGTATATTGGGCATAGACACGCGCCTATGCGCGTATATACAAGCGTCTATGAGCATATATGCGTATATCCGTGCACTATTTGCATTCCCAGAATGCATCATTCCTAATGGGTATTTTAATGAACTGTACATGTATACACGTGTATGCGCGTAAAATACTCAGAAATACGCTGCCCGGACGCATCTCGGTTCCATTCTGTTTTTGCGCATATATACGCTACGCAAATATACGGCTCCATACGCGACTATGTGTATGGAGCCATTTATTTGCATATGTTGCATATGGTACAATACGCGCGTATATGCGCGGCAGTGTGAATGAAAGTTGCAGAAATTGTCCTCGGTAAGATGTCCAACTTTGTTTGAAAGGGGCTCAGTGTCCAGTTGCACAGCCCAGCGGGCAGCACAGATGCACCCTGTGTACAAGCACACAGGTAGCTCTTTCTCTTCCCTGGTACTGCTGCCTGCCACTGCTGACACATGCTCTGCCAGCCCCAGGGGGATCAGTGCTCAGTTCTTCTGCTAATTCTTCCATTGTCTTCTTAATCTGATCCTGCTGATCTCCCTTCACTGGTGCCTAGTGGGATCCCTGGTGTCCTCATGGATTCTCCTACCCTGATGCCAGCTCGCACACACTAGGCCTGATTTACTAATGCAAACACGTACACGTTTGGCATGCGTATTTCAATACACGCGCAACTGCATTTACTAACCGAACACGAGCATTCGGAAACAGCATCACGCCTAGGAGTCCTATAGCCATGTATTTACATACGTGCGCGTCATATTGCATGTGCGTCAAGCCATATAACATGCCAGAGGCGTAACTAGAACCTCCGGGGCCCCAGTGCAAGAAACCATGAAGGGCGCCCG
>NW_017308173.1:171014-186093 GCF_000935625.1 Nanorana parkeri | reverse complement strand
GAAACCATGAAGGCCCCCCCCCAACCCCCCACCGCCATGGCACCGCATAGTTAACAGGAAGGCTGCCGAGGTTCCCAGCAAGCGCGGGACCTCAGGCAGCCGCTTGTCCAAAATTTTAGTGCCTGTGTTCTGTTGAGAACGCCGACCCAGTATCTGCGCTTACGTACAGACGGGATTAACAAGGAACCGGCATTTATTTACCGGTATTTGTTTGTAATGGTTAATTGTAACTGATGGACGGCAGTAAGTGATGGATGGCAGTGAATAATGGATGGAATATGGTCACAATTAACGATTTAACCGAAATACATTGTAAATAAATGCTGGTTTCCTCGATAATACTGGTCTGTGAGCAAAAGCAGTTGCTGAAGTCTGTAAACTTCAACTACGTCGGCGTTCTCGACAGAACACCAGTATCTGCATTTAGTATGGGGCATTTTTACGACTACTCATACTCGTGAAAATGCCCTGTATTGGCAGTGGTGTATCCTTACTTAAAAATATGATGTATTGCTGGGACTTGTAGTCCTACATAATTGGTGCTATTCTGCATTGCCGTATAATGATTATACAGCAATGCAGAATACCACCAGCTATACCACCAGAATACCACCAATTCATGCATGGCATTGCACAACACACCTGCCATGTGACGACGGTGTGGGAAAGCTTCCGCTGCCATTCATTCAAATGATAATCCAAAAGCGCTTCTAACTCGCAATGCATGGTACACATGACAGGTGCCTTCCCTGATCCCTCATGCCCTTGGTGTGAATGCACTGTGGCCCAGGTCATTCCAGCAACATCCCATGAACGCACAACACACCTGCCGTGAGATGTTAGTGTGGGAAATGTTTTGAACGGAGTTCAATTTGAATGACAAACCAGTATTGTCTCTCACTCACCATGCAGGAAATGCGCGGCAGGTGCGTCCACTGATCCCTCATGTCCTCAGTGTGAATGCCGGTGGATATCTGGACAAAGTCCTGTTCACTTCTAATATATGAGCCTTAGTGGTTCCAACAGGTGGATCGTGTGATCTTAACACAATATATTCATATTATCCCCAAGGTGGACATTTTTTGTAATCCTACAGGAATGAGTGGATGTTGTGCATGATTTGACAATGTTGTCAATTTTTTAAGGGTTTTGGGATGTGGCGCAATATACTTTGCGTGCAATTTTTGTAATAATTAATACATTTTTGAATTTCTTATATACAGTATATGGTTCTGAAGTAACTTTCTTGTTGGTCAGCACAAGCCTATGAGTGCGGGCCTCTTTCTGTGTTCTATTATATGCCTTAGTTACAGACCTACAATTACTATTTATCAATGTGTGTGCTGCTGGGGGGATCCATGGGCACACGACTCACAGGTTGTCCTCCGGGGAATTATCCTTTTGTGGTTGAGGATGGAAGAAGTAAGACAGGCCATACAGTGCTCGATTTTTTTTTTTGTTCAACCCGTGGGCTGAGCAAAAAAAAAATTGAGCAGATTCTTTCATCAACAGGAGTGCATTGATGGAGGAATATCGCTGTTTGCATTGTATTGGCTGCCGTCACCTATCATATGAAGATTTTCCAGCCAACTCCTTCGATCAGCTGATTGAGGGAGGCCGGCAGAAAGGGTGCTGACAGTGGCACACACTGTGCGAATTTTGTCTGGTTCCTCAAAAACTGGCCGAAATTCGCACAGTTTATGGGCACCCTTACTCTTCTGTCCTGCTGTAATGCTGGGGGGAGGACACACTCAACATTACTGGTTGCTAGGATGCCAGAGGACCTAGCAACCAATAGGCCAGTGCATCCACTGTCAGCCAACTGTAACGCAGCATGGGTGTGCAATCACGGTCATAAAGTGTCATCAAATTTTAAATGGCAGGGCGCATGAACCCATTCCATTATTAAGCATTTTTGGATTCTTATTTTGCCTCATTTGGCACTCACATTGGAATGTTTATATACATAGTGTATATCTTTTATCCTTAGGGTTAGGATTCTCTTGTATGAGGGACATCCTGTTTTTGTTGATCGTGACCTCACCGGAGTCATTGTGCTTTATCACTTTTTAACTGATCTTCTGAACATATGAATTCAGTGTCAAGGGAGGCTTTTACAGGTACACGGCATGCCTAATATACATTACAGTAGAAGTAAACGGTAAAAAAAAGAAAGCTTCTAGAAAGTAGAATTTTTTCACAGAATAGAAATGCCAAGTCTCTTCTAACCTGCTGTGCATGCTTGTGCATTGTAACATAAGTGAAACTTTTTTAATGAACTTTACTTCCACTTTAAATGCATATATCATCTTATGGGAAAGGTTTTGTTCAATGGTCAGACAGCATTTTATTTTTAATGCTATTGGCTTTCTTATTTTAAATAACCACTTCTCATTGTTGTAACAGTTACAAGTAAACTTGTGTATCTTGAAGGAGAACCAAAATTCCCCAAGGTGCAATTTCAGAAAGTAAATATTTATATAGGATGATATCGGAATAATAGGGCTAAGAAAAAGAAAATGAAGGTATTATTTATGTGACCTCCCCAATGGTTAAATTCAATACAATCTCAAAACTACAACTGCATGTGCAATTAGTTGTGATCCAGATTACATGTGCAACTCCACAAATTAGCCTCCATAAAACCAAAAAGGTATTTCTAAAGGTGCCCATACACTGCTCGATTCTCGTACGAGAATCGCGGGAAATCCCGCGATCGTACGAGAATCGAACAGTGTGAACGAAGACGTGCGACCGTTTCTAATGTCGCACGTCTTTTGTCTAAGGAGCATGTTAGAAAACCAGCCGAGAATCGGTACGATTTTCGGCTGGTTTGAACAGTGCTCGGGAGACAAATGCCGAACGGGCCGGTGTGCGCATGCGCACACTGCCCGTTCAGCATTGCGGTCATCGGAAGCCCGCCCCTCAGGGGGGCGGGCTTGCGATGATCGAGAATGCGATCTGCCTGTCTAAGATGGGCAGATTGTACGTTTTTTTAATCACTTTACAACCATCGCCAGACTAAGGTCTGGCGATGGTTGTAAAGTGTATGGCCACCTTAAAGGTGCCCATACACCTTACAATTATCTGGAGATTTTTGTCTGCAATTGCATCAGTTGCGTTTTCGTCAGAAAATCTGCCAGTTGATGGGGAGTGTACAACCTCAATTACTGTACAACTGGCAGATTTTTGTCTTTCAAGCAGACCAGAAAACTTTTGTCCAATTGGATGAAAATGGACAGGTTAGTGGCGTGGTTGTACAAACAAAAATCTCAAGATAAAAACTGCACATGCTCAAACAAAAATCTGTCCTTTCAGTCAATGAAAATCAGCCAGGTGGTGGTGCTGACGAGTTTTATTATACAGCTCTGCCTATTAAGCCATGAATGTACGTTTTTAAAGAATTTGTGACTTAAGGTGCCCATACACCTTACGACCATCGCAAGACTTTTGTCTTGCGATGGTCGTACGCTTATTGAAAGCTCGTACGATCTGCCCACCTTGGACGGGCAGATCGTACTTGCGATCATCGAAAGCCCGCCCCGCTGAGGGGCGGGCTTCCGATGACCGCAATGCAGAACGGGCAGTGTGCGCGTGCGCACAGCGGCCCGTTCCCCAGCTATCGGACGAGCAGGCTAGAAACCCGCCGACAATCGTACGATTCTCGGCGGGTTTTCGAGCATGTTGGTTCGACAAAAGACGTGCAAACGTACAATAGAAACGGCAGCACGTCTTCGTTCACACTGCTCGATTCTTGTACGATCGCGGGATTTCGCCCGATTCTCGTACGAGAATCGAGCAGTGTATGGGCACCTTTAAGGTGGCCATACACTTTACAATCCTCGCAAGACTTTTGTCTTGCGAGGGTTGTGAAGTAATTAAAAAAACGTACGATCTGCCCATCTTGGACAGGCAGATCGTACTGCAAACACGGCAGAAAAGACGTGTCCTGCGCATCGCACAAAATAGTGCAGGAGCCTTTTTTCCGTGTTTGCCACACGGATAAGACCCAATTAAATTTAATGGAGCCACACGGCAAAGGCAGTGCACAACTGAGCACAAATGCAGGTTCCTGGGATGCACAGGTGTGAACTAGGTCTTATTCTTTACTCGCAATTAGCGTGGGTTGGGGGGCAGAGAAAAAATCTTGCACCAGGGCCCATTGTTTCTTAGGTCCGCCACTGAGTTCTGTTGGTCAGCCATGTTGACGTGTATGTAAACCCTAACAATGAACACTCCTATTTGCTCCCTTTTGATCTTTTTAATATACCAATGGAAGCATAAATCAGAGCTGTCCTGTGTCCTCTCCACACTTCCTATGTTATCTTCAAGAGCCGCCTCCTTCTCCCAGTGCTTATCTTGGACTACAGAATGATTAGCCTGTATGTTATAGAAAACTAAGAGGAGGGGTGGTTGGGTAATTTAGCAAGATTCTGGGCAGGGCGGATAACATTCAGTCCACAAAAATACTGTGTCATCAGCCCACAACAGGGCCTAAGAGCTGAGCACATTTCTGGCAGAATAACAGGTATTTTTCTGTACTTGCAGCAGCTTTAAAGAAATAAAACACAGGGAAATGTGCATATTGCTCCAGGCAAACGCCTTGTTTGCCTCGCGGCAGATACGCCCTTGCATATAATGCAGCAAAGTACTCCATACATTTATTATTATTATTCAGGATTGATATAGCACCAACAGTTTACTTAGCTCTTTACAATATAAGGAAGACATTACAGTTACAATACAATTCAAGAGAAGATGGATTGAAGGGGCCCTCCCATGAGAGCTTACAATTTATACTTGTAATTCTGGTCAACCAGTCTTGTGGCGTATGCACCTGTTGCACACTGCTCAACCCAACAGGTGACTCACGTATTTACTGGTCCAGCAATTTAGCTTCCTGGTTCAGCTTCTATGGCATTTCTATGGCATTTCTTAACCTCCAACCTGATTATTGGACAATGAATCAATACCGGTATTACTGTCAAGTGACTTGAACCAGGAAACAGTAATGACATGCCAGGAGGTATCAGAATGATTATCTTGACTTGCAGAGGTATATGCATCATAAGAATTGCTAGTGCCCTGCCTGAAAAATAGAATTCTAGCCAAATGTTTTCTTTGTTCTGTATAGAATGTAAAAGAGTTAGAACCTCTTTCAGTTTATACTCCCGTCTTTCTTCCATTTGAGGAGATTGACCTTCACTTCCTGTTACAGGGACCGCAAAGAAAAGAAGAAGAAAACAACACAAAATAAGGAGAAATTCCAGTTGTCAGGAGGACATGTCCCTATTTGGAGAATTCTCCTTAATACCCAGTCCACTGTCAAACTGTATTTGCCTTCATATATAACAGGAAGTGAGAGCTATCTCCACAATGCATAAAGACAGCAATAATTCCTATGTATAGAGTCCATGTCAAACTCCATAAAGTTAGCACTCATAAGAGTGGTTGGTCACACAAAACAATGAATAGGACATATATCTGCACTCAAAACATTAAGCAATGTTGCAAGCAATCAGTGCAGTAGTGGGTTCCATCCAATGTTCCAGGTTTTCAAAAACAATCCCTTTTCAAGGTGCTTACACAACCATAACATAAAGGAATCCAACCTTTTTAACACCAATAACAAGCTATAAAACAGTATACATTTCTACCTGATGTCACTTGTGAAATAAACTCCCTATGTTGAATGAGGCAATAAAACTACAAAAACTAACAGAATCTCAAAACGTATGCATGTATCACATCAGACTTTTGGTCCATCAAATGATCTCACCTACTATGGCAATGATTCCAGAAACTTGGAGGGACGCACAAATGTAAAAATTGGTTGTAATAAACATGTGAAAGGATATCGTACCACTTTGTTTTTACTCTCTTTTTTCATTTCCTTCTTTTTTTTTTTTTCTTGCCTTGCCTGGATTCTCATTGTGTCCTTCCCAATATCCTCTGTGGTTATGGAAACCACTATGCGGTCTTAATTGAGTATGTATGCATTTTATTCACAGCTGCTGAAGCCAAAAATAAAAAAATGTCCACTTAACAATAATATTAGCAATCAATGTAGTGCGGGTACAAATGCCTCACAGTATGAGTTGTCATAAATGTATGCATGTGCATTACAGCCATATGATCACATCAGGATCAGTGGAAGATACGGGCTGGACAGATGGAAGGCGCAGTTGTGATGCTTTGTGGTTTACTTTGTGGGGAAAAGTTTGATGGAGGTGTTTCCTATAAATGCAAATATGCGTGAAACACGGTCCAGATTTTGTTTGTGACGTAAACTGTATTACAATCGATGCATGAAAGATTACACAACGATCTTCAATTGGCACACAGGAGTGCCCTGTTTTCTTTATATTTAGAATTTATTTAATGGCTGGTTGTGCTAGTGTGTTAACCCTCTCAGCGGATCCAAGTGCCGCGACCTAGAGCAGCACCTTGTACATGTGCTTTGGAAGATGTATTGCTTGGGCAGAAAGCTGGGAGCTGCACTGAGGTTAAATAGCGTAGGCAAAAGAAAGGAGACACTCTGACAAGAGTAGGGCAGAGCTGCCATGAATGGCTGTGGCATAATAGGGAGAGGAGTGCGCCACAGAGATTGGCTGTGGCTGTTCAACAAATGGACACTGCTCTGAAAAGTCAAGCGTTGTCAGGAAGCTGGTGTCACTCTTATTGGACATGGTTGCAACTCTGTGGGTAAAATCTGAAAGTGCATGCAGCCGTGCACCATCAGGGGCGTATCTGCCGCGAGGCAAACAAGGCGTTTGCCTGGAGCGGCAGATTCGCTGAGGGCGGCACCGGGCCAATTGCAGAAGGGTTACAGACCTGGATATGATGTCCTTGTGACGCGGATGGCGGCTTGGGGTGATGTGCAGACGGCGGGCGGCGGTGGCGTCGTCGTTGTGGCATCATCGGCAGGTCAGCCCGGGGGGCGGATGCTGTTGCGTTGCTGCTTTGCCTAGGGCAGCAGAAAAGGTAAATATACAGCTGTGCACCATAGAAACAGAGGTGGCACCAGATTGAGAGGAAAGAACAACAATAGGCTAAACTACCACTTGATGTCAGTAGACACCACTACATTAATAAAATTTAATGTAATACATAGTAGTAGCAATAAACACAAAATCTTGATGAAAGTGGACCTTTAGGCCTCATTCAGAAAAGGTTGGCATGTGCAGCTCCGTGCTTCGTGCACGGCCGTATCAGGCAGCTCCTGGGAAGGATAGGTGCTGCATGCAATTAGTACGCAGCCCCTGTCCTTCTCTATGGGAATACGCGGCCATACGCCGCCCTACGCTCACCCACCCTGCACGTCCATGCGGGTGCGTGTGTCTGTACTCATACGCTGACAGGAGGGTGATCAGGGCAATCGGGTGCCGTACCTTTACAAGATTTGCTAACCAATCACTGGCCAGAATGAGCGAAACGCGCTTTCATTATGGATTCCTCACAGGTGTAGTGCACTTGGCATCATTCCGCCTGTGACAGGAGCCGTCGCTATAGAGGAGGCATTGGCTTATGCAGTTCTGCTCCCTCCGGTGCGCCTTGCTTCCTCTAGCACTGGCTTCGTTGGCACCGCTGATTCTCTCCTGCCTCTCTCGCGGCTCTTCAAGTTCCCCCTTGTGCCACCATCGGCCCTGGGAATGGTCACAACTAGGTCTTATTTTCGGGGGAAGTCTTATATTTTAGCAATTCCCAAAAATAGTACTAGGTCTTATTTTCGGGGTAGGTCTTATTTACAGCCTTAGTTAATTTAGAGAATGAGCCATTGATTCCTACTCTCTGGACACACTCCTGTAACCAGGGCCACCATCAGGGGGTATAACCGATACCCCCGGGGGTGCCTGGGCCCCAGCAGCACCAGTCTGGCGAAAGAGGAGGTCTGGCTCCAGCAGCGCCAATCCGGCGGTGGAGGAGGCTGGGTCCCAGCAGCGCCGGTCACGCAGCGGAGGATCCTAGGGCCCAGCAGCGCTGGTCCAGTGTGTCCGGTGGAGGAGGTCGAGAAGGCCAGGGCCAACCAGGGGCAAGTAAGAGGAGCTGCATGTGCAGGGAAAGGGACCCCGACTAGCCCACCTGAGACCCTGCAGAGCCCACCATAGAGAGTCTCAGATGGGCTGTGCAGGATCTATGGTGGGCTCTGTAGGGTCACTTTCAGGTGAGCTGTGTGGGGTCTTAGGTGGGCTCTGCAGGATCTCAGAGTTCAGTGCGTTACTAAGTCCAGAGGGTTACTAAGTCCAGAGTCCAGTGGGTTACTAAGCCCTGAGTCCAGTGGATTACTCAGTCCAGAGTCCAGTGGGTTACTCAGTCCAGAGTCCAGTGGGTTACTCAGTCCAGAGTCCAGTGCGTTACTCAGTCCAGAGTCCAGTGGGTTACTCAGTCCAGAGTCCAGTGCGTTACTCAGTCCAGAGTCCAGTGCGTTACTCAGTCCAGAGTCCAGTGCGTTACTCAGTCCAGAGTCCAGTGTGTTGCAAGTCCTGAGTCCAGTATGTTGCAAAGTCCTGCATTGCTGTATAATGTATTGCTGGTATTTGTAGTCCCCCAACAGCTAGTGCCATTCTGCATTAGAGTGTAAATTTCCCCTGTACAGAAACTAATGTGACTGGCTTAGTGTTTGCTGTACAGCACTGTACAGCAAATATATATTATATATGTATAATAATAGTGTGAGACTGTGGGGGGACATTAGAGTTGGGGTGCCCAAGATAAAATCTTGCAACAGGGCTTTTGTTCTTTAGGTCCGCTATTGTGAAGAACAGAAACAAACTGGTGGTGAACGTAGAGCTGGAGGTGAAGAAGCTGCAGGAACTGGTCAGAAAGCTGGAGAAGCAGAACGAGCAGCTCCAGAACTGAGCCAGCGCTGTCAGCAACTGTACTGCCAGCCCACACATGCTGCTACCGCCTCCCCCTCCTGCAGGGCATCAGCTGGGCATATGTCTGTCCCAGCCGCCGCACTTTGCCTGCCCAATCTGCTCTGTGTGAGCCTTGTTTACTTCAACAGCAAGCAGCCACCAGCCTATCGCGGGGCCACTAGCTGCACATGTAGGGGCCACCACCACCCTGGACAAAGTGGACATCCTGGACCTGAAGCGAGTAAAGTTTTTTGTTTATTTTATTTGACCTTTTCTATATCAAGTCCTTCTTTTCCTCTTCTCTCTTTTTTTTTTTCTGGCTGTGGTGCTAGAAAGTTTGTATCCTGGACCTGAAGGATGGCTATGGCAGTAGAGATGAGGAGTGCTGTGACATGCTAAGCTGAGGCTCTGAGTATTTGTGAACTGCAGTTTATTTACACCAGGATAGACTATCAGATCTGAGGCAGAGTCCTAGATATAGGCATGGCAAATTCCATGTCCTCCTAAATGTGTATCTAGTTAAATGTTTAAATGTTTATCTAGAAAATATTATAACTCTTGTAAAAAAATATATTATAATTCCCAGAAGGCTTCAGTCACCATATAAATGTACAAGGTCGCAGTACAAATGTATTTATATATTTTATACCAACCCCTGAACTCCTGGAAAAATCTTTATCTACTGCAGAGGGTGTGTTATTACACCAGTTGACAGACACTGGGTTTGATTTGCTAAAGGAGCAGAAAATATTGTCTTAGCATTTGTAAATAAGGTCAAGCTATGTTCACTTTTAATAACCAGTCCTGTGCAGGGGAGTTTTAAAAATGGGATATTTGCTTGTACACATTTGGATGACTGAAGTAAACATAGCTTCAGCTTATTCAATGAGACAAGTGAACATGCTCTGTGAAAACTGAACATACGTTTTCCAAGATAAACATTTATTTTGCTCAGTAAACAGTCTGTTTAGTAAATCAGCCACATTGCACCGGTCACACATTCCAACGCAGTCACAAACTTTGATAAGACACCCACTCTGCCACTTGCAAATGTGTCCTCTGAGTAGTATCTAGTAGTGTGGGAGGAGCAGGGCACTGTAGCTCTGTCTCTCTCCAAAGCACAGGGATCAGAGCCTATCATGAATGCCTAGACCAGCCGGCCCGCCCATCTGCATCATTAGTTGCTAGGCAGACTGGGGCTGATTAAAAAAAAGGTCCCGATCTTCTGATCCCTGCTGCCTGTCTGCAAGGGGATCAGAGTCTGTTATTGAGCCTGTGATCCCCGTGCTCTCCCCCCTCATCCTCTTGGTTTACCTAATCTCTCCCCCCTGCTGTTACTTGCAGACAGGCAGCAGATCGGGAGATCAGGACTTTTGTCTGCTCTGCCTAGCAACTAATGACGTGATGGGCGGGCCGGTGTATGTAATTATGACAGCTCGCCCATCAGCATCATCAGTTGCTAGGCAGAGCAGACAAATGTCCCCTTTGCTGATCTCTGCTATCTGTCTTATCTCTGGAGAGATAAGGGAAACCAGGAGGGTGAGGGGGAGAAGAGACGGGACACTGACATCCCGCATCTCCAGGTAGGGAGCAAGCAGTGCATGCTCAAGTGGCGGCTGCTTTGGGCCCCACAACAATGACTGGGCCCAGGGCAACGGCCCCTTTTTTTTCCAATCAAAATTTTAATTTTTATTGTTTTTTGCACAAAGATATACAAATACAACGAAATATAACCGTCGTGCAGCTCTAAACTGGCTGCTTGTAACATAAAAAAAAAAAAAAAACACCAACTGCGTGTAAGAAAAGAAAAAAAAGGGAAAAGCTGTGAGTGTCCATCTCCGATCGATGCGCTGATGTTAGACCGCACACCCCTCTATGCCGACCGGGGGGCAATATTATAGCCATCCGCTGGTATGGGATGGGTCACTTCTTCTTCTCTTCCTTCTCGCTGCTTCCGTTGTCGCCGCGGGCGCATTCCAGACCCTCCGCCCATTCAATCGGGTCTGTTCCTTCCATGGCTTCTGGTACCCGCCTCAGGTCCGCATACCATTCAGGGATCGGGACCTCCGGTATTCCTATGCGACTGCAGAAGTCCGGCACATCCTCAGGCAGGCGTATCATGGCCGGCTTCCCCCTATGTGTCGCCACTAGGCATAACGGGAATCGCCAGCGATAGATGATGCCCTTGTCACGTAAACAGGCTAGAAGGGGGCGCAGGGCCCTGCGTTGCTGCAGCGTAATCACCGATAAATCCTGGAACAGCATTATTGTACACCCCTCAATCACAATCGCTTCCCTGGTTCTGGCCTTCTGAAGAATCTCCTCTTTCAGAGGGAAGCTGAGCAAGCAGCATATGACATCCCTGGGTAGATCATCAGCCGCGGCTCTAGGTCTCAGGGCCCTATGTGCTCTAACAAGCTCTATGGGGGAATCAGCCGGGCGCTCCAGTAAGTCATTAAAAATGTGTCTCAGGGTATCTGGGATGGCGTTAGGCAGGATCGTCTCAGGGATCCCTCTGAGTCGGATGTTGGCCCTGCGTCCCCTGTTGTCGAGATCCTCGAGATGCCTCCGCATGTCGATTAGATTACGGGCTGTGGCATCGCACTGACCTTGGAGCTGGTGAATCGCCATATCGCTCCCGCGGCCTGCTGATTCAACCGCCGTCATGCATTGTCCTACATCTTGTCTTAGCTCCGTGACAGCATCGCTTAGGGCCGCCTTGATGTCCGAAGCCATCGAGGAGAGCTCCGCTTTAGTCGGGAGGTTCTGAAGGTAAGAGGGCACCTGAGAGGCGGGTGTAGGCTCCTCGGTCTTTCGCGGTGTCTTAACCTTTTCCGGCCTGGTCTGGGTGAGCGCCATATTAGATGAACCCGATACCCGTGTCTGCTTTCTGGGGCCTGAAAATGTCCGGAACTTGCTTGCCTGTTCGAGATTGCGAGGGAGTCCGGACCCTGGATTGGTAGTCCAGCTGTCCGATCTTCATATTAGTCCAAAAAGGGGCTAAAGTAGCTTTGTGTGGGTCCCTGTTGGCCGGAGCTCTCAACTCAAGCTGCCATCCGCCTCGTGGTGCAGACCACGCCCCCCAACTGCCCCTTTTGCCCTGCGTTGAAGACGGGCCTGGTACTGACTATCAAACCCATCTTTTCCATTTGTATAAACTGAAGACAAAAATATATTTAATACATCTGCCTTCTCCTTATCACTTGTGACCAGCTCCCCATTTTCACCTGTAATGGGGCCTATGTGTATTGTACTGACCTTTTTTACTACTAGTATCTATTTGAACATTTTTTTTTTTATTTGTGTTAGTGACTATAGCAATGTGTTTTTCATATTAAATTAAAGCTGCCCGGACTGCTGCTTTGTGTCTCTTTTTGCATTCATTGTAGCTTTAAAATGATGAGGTTGCCCCTTCCCATTTGTATTTTTTCAAAGTCAACTTTTTCTCATTAATTTTCCTTTTTACACTATAAATGAGCTTAATAGTTTTTGATTTTGTTCTTTCTTATTTGTTTCTTAAAGCAATTTTCCTTGCACATGTCTGGGTATTTAAAGTGAGCATAGCTTCACCTTCTAAACTAAGTTCGGTAAACATTCACTTTGTAAAGTAAACATTTACTTTGCTAAGTGTACATTCTCTACTCCCTTGGTTAGTCAGGTTCTTTGAAACACTGACATACAACAAGTATTATGCAAATGAGGTCCGAGGGCATTTGTAAACTGCTGATTGGCATGCTCCCCTTACCCAGAAAGTGTCGCAGAAAGTTTTGGAAATCAGTAGATTTTCATGAAAGCCAAGCAAATTGCATTTTTAGATGGAGAGGCTTACAGTGCACCATATATTTGTATTATTATTATTATTATTTTATCATCAGTATCGGTTGTTTCATGTAGGTTATTATTGAATCAACATCTTGTGTGTGCCATCTAGTGGACACTTAGTATCCTTGCAGCCATCTCTCCTAATACCTTCTAGTTGCCATTAGAAATGCAAACAAACAGTGATGTCCTATGTGTGTGTAGAAAGTGTGTAAGTGACAACAGAAATGCTGGCAGCTAAAAAGAAACTAAAGAAGAAAACAATTAAAAAATCATCCTCTTCTGAAGTAACCGAAGTAGCAAAGCCACTGTTCGAATTCACACAGCCTCCCAGGCCAGTCCCAGGAGAAAAGGTATGCATAACATATCCAATTATGATTCATTGCTGTTTATGGTAGATTTAGAAAGAAAACAGAAAAACTGTGACATTTGTTATAGGTCTTTAATCTTTCTAGACAACTTTAAAAACTTAGTTAAAGCTGGTAAAGTCCCATACAGAATTGTTCATTCAGAAATGATGAGAAAAGATTGCATTCAATGTATCCCAGTTAGTATGTATAACTTTTACATAGGACAATGGTATAGATAAAAGTAGGTAAATAAAAATAAAAATATATTGATATGATAATAATTCAAATAATAATACATTTTATTTGTGAATTAAATTCTTCCTGGCATAATTACAAAAGCGTGAACTTTTAATTAAAAATTAAAATAAAGAGTCAGGCAAATGACTGCTGGGTGCTTTTATTCAGGGACTTTATATGTGTAAAATTGTCATCATTCTTTCTGTTCCAGTTTGTCACAAGAGCATTAAATACAGCGGTGCAATAACCCACTGAAGCTCCAATGCAAACTTCCACAAAAATATTTATTGGGTTTTTAAAATGTTTTTTTTATTTCAGCCCTAAAACTGAAACAAAATGTAAAAAATGTTATGTATAAAGGGGTTCCTATAGCACTAGTTACAAAAAGAAGGGCCTCGATCCTCTCTACCCTCCCTATATCTTACACGTACCCTCCCTATATCTCTAGCACAAATCCCTCCCTGCAGTCCAGGGGTGGGCAACTCTGGCCCTCCAGCTGTGCTTTAACTACAAATCCCAACATACCTCTGAGAGTCATACCTGTAACTGTCAGTCTTGCAATGCCTCATGGGACTTGTACTTCCATAATAGCTGGAGGGCCAGAGTTGCCCTCAGACTAAAATCATACTAACACCCTGAATATCCCTAACACTAATCCTCCCTGTACCCTCAACCCTTACACAAAGCATCACGCTAACCTTCTCTAAAACGCTAACACTAAACCCTTCCTGTAACCCAGTGGCGGACCTAAGGAACAAAGGGCCCTGGTGCAAGATTTTTTTTGCCCCCCCCCCCCCAAAACCCACAAACACAGCGCTCTCCTCCCGTAGCGCTCGGCCGGCTTTCACGTTCTCTCCTCCCCGCTGGGACACAGAGCAGCACCCAGCAGGGAGGAAAGAAAGCAGGGATGTATCGGCAAAAAAATTTAGCATTTAGCCAAGTGCCATTTTCAGCCGATATCATTTGGCGGGCGATATATCGGTGCAGCCCTTATATTTACAGCAATGCAGAATAGCACAGGCTATAGAGGACTACACATCCCAGCAATACTTTATATAACAATAGCATTTCTGTATAAAGTACTGCTGAGATTTGTAGTCCTCTATAGAGGGTGCCACTCTGCATTGCTTCAACACCTGATCCCTGGAACGATCGACAAGCGCAGACTCCCGCCTCTCACGCTGTCAGAATATGCATACAGAGCGTGTCAGTAACTATATAAACCGGCACGCTGTGTGCAGCTTCTGAGAAGATATGCTACTAGCGTAGCAGGGAAGCCGGCTGCGCATTTTGCAAATCGCTCTCGCTACGCTAATAGCGTATCTTCTCAGAAGCTGCACACAGCGTGCCGGTTTAAATAGTAACCGGCACGCTCTGTATGCATATTCTGACAGCGTGAGAGGCGGGATGCTGCACTTGTCGGTGGATCGGATCAGGTGAGTATTAAAAAGAAAAGTTTTGGGGGCGTGGCCAGGCGCATGGAGCGGTAAGACGTGCTTTAGCTCGTCTCCCGCTCACAGGGCACTGAACACAGGCAGACAGCAGCCATCCGCTCTCCCCTTTGCCGACCATGAGTGACCGGAGGAAGAAGGGGAAGAAGCAGCATAAAACGGGCCCCACGCCGAGGGAGTTGGCCCGTTTTTTCAGCACAGCGGCACCCGCGGCCTCCAAGGCTGCCTCCTCACATGCGACCAAGATGGCGCCGCCGGAGCTCTCCTCGGCACACGCCGATTCTCCTGACAGGGAGCAGGTGAGCCAGCCTCAAGGGGATTGCCTGCCCCACAGCCCTGAAGGTCCCCAGCATCGATCCAGGTG
>NW_017308173.1:137927-166897 GCF_000935625.1 Nanorana parkeri | reverse complement strand
GGGACATTTAAAAGTGTTCCAGGAAAATAAAATAATAAAACATTTTAAAATGTCCCAGGATTTTATTTAAAAAAATTCACCTTACCTTAGCCTGGTGATCAGTGGGACTCCCTGGACCCTGGTTGTGGGGGGTCTGTTATGGCCGCAGCTGCTCCATCCCTCTGCCGCCTTTCTGCACATCTGACACTCCTGGCCAGTGGCGTAGCGAGGGGGGGCGCCTACCCCGGGCGCAGGGGCGGACTGACCGTGCGGCCGTCACCGCAGCTCCCGGTCAGCCCGTCCGCATCTGACCCGGCTCTCTAATCGGCCGCCGCTCGCTCCTCAAGTGGGTCCTCTGGAGGCCCCCACAGGCAGCCCTCTACAGTGCCTGATCCAGCCAGCCCGAATTGCATACTGGCTGTATCAGGCAGACGCGGCCCTCTGAACAGGCACTGTAGAGGGCCGCCCACGGGGTGATGCTTTGACATGCTTTGACATGTGTAGCACTCACCCCCGAAGGAGCTGTTGAATGCTCGGTTCATCTCTAGTCTGTCTAGGGTATGATCTTCTCTAGTCTGTCTAGGGTATGATCTTCAGCTGCCCACCCATTAGCATTTACCGCCCCAATAGTATAATGCAGAATAACGTTTATTGAACATATTCACTGGTGGGAGAGGGTATAGGGATTCAAAGCTATCAGGGTGTAACCGACATAAGCTCCAGACTCACCAGACCTGGTTGGCATATCAGTGTAGATCCACTTGGGAGGCAGTGGATAGCAACTGAAGTAGCAGATGAGCAAGGATGAATATAGATCCTCAACAGGAGAGACACCGGCCATACTCCTAAAGTCCTTAAGTTGCAGGAAACTTCAAGAGCCATCATTGGTCCTAGGTCTTTTCCTCCAACAGCAACACAGACCTTCTCCATGTTGGAGGCCTCAGGGAAACATTTCCCTCACACCAGCCTATGCCCACCCCCAGGCCTTAGGCCTAGCCCGGAGGGGGCAGGCTGAACAGCACCCAGTCCTAATCTTTGACTGGTCCCGGCTAGTCTGAGCACATGGGAAATCCCTCCAGTATCCCTCTTATCCCACCATGCACCACTGGTTAAGAGAAACCCAGTGATTGGCTGCTGTACTGTACAAACACTATAGTATCTCTCATTGGCTGTCCCACAATATGACAGAGTCACATACTGCTCAGGGATGTACAGGCAATGCCAGACACCTGGAATTAACCAGATAACTGCCACTATAATTCCAGCCAGGCTGCCTACAGCCCTGGCTAGCACTAAATGTCTAGAAGCCACATCACAGAAGGTGATGGTGGCTACACATGTAATATCTTATTATTTTATTATAGAGTCGCATATGGTTTTATTCTATACTACTGATGCTCTTTTTAATTTCAGTTGTTGGCAGCTCTTCAACAATGGGGGAATGGACGTCAAAAATCTGCCATGTCAAATTCGGTTGCAGATACAGAAAGAAGGTCATCATTAAATAACGCAAAAGATTTAAGGCTTGTTTTCAAATGTGTCAATTCAAGCAGCACTGGGTGAGTGCAGTGCAATGTATAAATAAACAATAGCAACACTTTAAGGACCACAGCTTTCCCTTATTCACCTATAATAAAGCTTGATTTAAACTTAAAGAGTTAGTGCACTCAAAAGTGACCATAATTCCCAACTCCATACTTGTTCACCTAACTGTTTTGGCAGTTCCTGCTTGTCCACCTTTGCGTTTGCCAACTGTTCTTGTTAAATTCTTCACAATATAAAATTGTTTTTAGAAATCAAACAGGGAGAGTGGGAACCCCTCACTTAAACCCTCAATTAAACCCAATTATCAAGTGGTTTAATTCTGCAGTATCTACTAATCATTGAATTTGCAGTTTTGAGTTGACCATCCCTATACAATTAATACAAAAAGGCATCAGGTCTAGCTGAATTATAGTACAGTCCTGTGGCTTATTTTCTTTTTAATTCTAACATAACAAGATGTATTTTTGTCAAGCCTTGCTTGACAGGGGCAAATGTCGAATGCATTTTGTCGAAAGAGGCAACATTTGGCCAAACTTTGAAGAAATGAAAACCCTCAATTTTGCTGATTCCTTGAAGTTCCGTGGGGAACCCAATTTCCTTTGATGTTGTTAGCTGCATCCTTTCTCAGCATCAGTACCTCACTGAGGCGAGAACACTTATAATATTATACATTTCCCATACGTATACGTTACTCCCAGAGGAGGTTCCCTGATGTA
Source organism: Nanorana parkeri (assembly GCF_000935625.1). Classification (NCBI taxonomy): domain Eukaryota; kingdom Metazoa; phylum Chordata; class Amphibia; order Anura; family Dicroglossidae; genus Nanorana; species Nanorana parkeri. Next base: position 164,657 of record NW_017308173.1, on the reverse strand, counting down.
TATTATTTTATTAGTGTTTATTATAAGTATTAGTAGTATGTAATACTACTAGTAATAAGTAGGCTTAGTAATAACACCAGTGGTTGTGGCAGCAGTGATATAATTTCATGGATCTCTGTTACATATTATTCCTTTCTTCTTTTTTTACATTATTTAAAAGGTGAAAAGATAAACGAAACATCTCCTAAAACGAATCACAGTCATTTTCTCTTATAGATTTCTTAATGAAATTGAAGTGCACAATGCTCGAGAGTTACTTGGATTAGTAACTAATGATGGAAGAAAGGAGCACATAAGGAAATTCATGGAATCAAACAGTGGGTAAGTGCTGGGAAGGTGTAATGTTTCATACAACATCAAGCAAGCTCACCTAAAAATAATAAGATCCTACTAAATTATCTGTCTGTGCTTAATGTTCAATCCAAGTCATATAGCAGTCGGATAGATTGACATTCGTACATTAGGAAGTGGTAATGCATACTGTAAATCCATTATACGCCTCCCCCTATTCAGTGCTATATCAATAAAAAAAAGTGAAAAAATATAATCACCTCAATAGGGTATTTAACAATATTCTGGGGTTTTTTTTGCCAGTTTAGGGCAAGGTGACAGTTTCTCTAGAAAGGGTACCCTTTCACCCACTAATACCTTCACTGCACTCTGTCTGTGATGGTTCTCATTCATTCAGGCCACCTCATATCTGTGGGGAGAAAAACTAAACGAAAACTGGACTTGCTGTATTTTTCTTGAAGACCATTTGCTGGTCATCTGAATAGCTTTCTCAATTCAGAATGAGAATTGAGAAAGCTAGTCGGATGACCAGCGAAACATCTTCAAGAAAATTACAGCAAGTCTGATTTCTTTTTACAGATATTCACTGCACTTCTCTGCTGTTCTACTCGTCTTTTGGAGCACTGCAAAATACCAAATAATCTCAGGTATGAATACATATCTAAATTCTCCTCTTCCTCTCATAATTCAGTGCTTGGTCCTGAATGGCCAATCACCAATCTTAAAAAGTGTCACAAGAGGGACATTCCACCTGTGTGAGCCCCAACACTGACCGATACGGTGCTCACACAGATACGGCACTCCCACAGGCGAATGGTTAAATTGAGACTTAGGCCAACTGAAGTTTGTTTGTTTTTTATTTTAGAAAAGCATAATCCAACAGGGTTGGAAACCTTGCCCAAATGTTATTGCTTCCCCCCTTCTCAAGATAAGTGGGGCTGAAAGCTATCTCCCCTCTTTTTTCTCCTCCCCTCTTCATAGGCATAGGAAAGAATGCTCAACCAAGTCAAGCATTAAGTTTATTTGAATAGCAACCAGCAGACATGCCTAAGGGCATGCACATCAGACTGACCTCCTGTGTTTATGGCCAGCTTATATTTTGCAACTTTAGCTTGAACAGCAATTACAACCTCAGGCTAGCTGAAATGCTACATATATACCTAAAACGATATAGCACACCAAGTATCTGATCTAAATATACACATCTGCTTGTGTTGTAGCTGATCTCACTTATCCCGTACTGATCTAGACATGTGAATTGACAAACAGGAAACAGAAAAGCACAATTGCAACCAAGATATTTCCTTCCTAATTTTGATCAGTGTGTGGTGATCTGTGCTACAACCAAGTATACAGAAATGATTTCAACATTTGTTGGAGGATAGTTATAGAACTATTTGTGTACAGTAATACCTTGGTTTACAAGTAACTTGGTTTGAGAGTGTTTTGCAAGACAAGCAAACATTTCTAAAAAGTTTTGCCTCGATATACAAGCGATGTCTTGCAATAAGAGCAAAATTTTGTAGAGAAGCACCACCCGAATAAGGCTGTAGCAGTGCGAGCGATGAATCTGATTAACGACAATGCAATGTCACATTGGATAGATTCCTTGTTAAGGTTTCACGAAATGAAAAAGATTCCACTTAGCCAAGAGATAGCAATGATTCCGTTAGTGATAGTGAAAGTCGTCCTACACAATAATCCTCCTCTCTCTCGTCCCCCTCACACCAGCCACGAAGGTACCGGTACATGTGAATTGACAAACAGGAAACAGAAAAGCACAATTGCAACCAAGATATTTCCTTCCTAATTTTGATCAGTGTGTGGTGATCTGTGCTACAACCAAGTATACAGAAATGATTTCAACATTTGTTGGAGGATAGTTATAGAACTATTTGTGTACAGTAATACCTTGGTTTACAAGTAACTTGGTTTGAGAGTGTTTTGCAAGACAAGCAAACATTTCTAAAAAGTTTTGCCTCGATATACAAGCGATGTCTTGCAATAAGAGCAAAATTTTGTAGAGAAGCACCACCCGAATAAGGCTGTAGCAGTGCGAGCGATGAATCTGATTAACGACAATGCAATGTCACATTGGATAGATTCCTTGTTAAGGTTTCACGAAATGAAAAAGATTCCACTTAGCCAAGAGATAGCAATGATTCCGTTAGTGATAGTGAAAGTCGTCCTACACAATAATCCTCCTCTCTCTCGTCCCCCTCACACCAGCCACGAAGGTACCGGTAATTGGTTTATTTTTCTTTATATTTTGTACGGTATTATATCACAGTACAGTATTGTAATCATTTATTATGAATATTTTTGGGTTGTGGAACAAATCATCTGAATTTCCATTATTTCCTATGAGGAAATTCGCTTTGATATACAAGCGCTCTGGATTACAAGCATGCTTCCGGAACGAATTATGCTCGTAAACCAAGGTATTACTGTATTTGCTTTATAAGGAGTACAGAAAAGGACAATGCTCCCTCAAAATTAGGCTGACATTGTAAATATAGACTGTGATACTAGCTTTGTCGTTAGTTACACTAAGTTCATGAGTGAAGAGAGAAACTTAACTATTTTATATGATAGATAATGGAGACATACAGACCCACACATTGCCATAGGGAAACACATTATATTAAAAATATCTAATGCTTCAGAAAACAGTGTCAGTGATTTCAGACATGCTACAGGAGATGATCAGAGACTGTGCACATGCTAGAGGAGATGGTCAGAGACTGCGGACATGCAACAGGAGATGGTGAAAGACTGTAGGCATGTTACAGGAGATATTCAGAGACTGTAGACAGGCTACAGAAGATGGTCTGCTACAGGAGATGGTCAGAGACCGTGGACCAGGGACGTGCGGTCAGGGGAGGCAGGTGAGGCAGAGCTAAGATAAGAGCCTCACCTAGTATTATGAAGAAAAAAGGTGTCATCTTCAAGTCTGAAGCTGACAGCTTTTTCTCCATTCAGAGCGGCTTGTTACAGGTTACACAGCAGGGACAACCTCTCCCTGCTGTGTAACCTGTCATGGACGGAGCGCTGCCTGTTAATTACAGGCAGCTGCATCCGACTTTTGACAGGTAGTTAGGTTACACAGCAGTGGGCTTCCCCACTGCTTGTGTAACCTAACATGGGGAGGCAAGAGCTGTCACAGCCTCTATTCTGTGTTAGAGGCGTGAGCTCTGTGGATGGCTTGGGCCAATGGCAAAGCGCCATTGGTCCAAGCTGTCCAATAAAAAAAGAAAAAAAAAACACTGAGGACATCGATCTCGATGATTCACTAGTGACGAGCACACAGCTTGGTTACTGAGCTGGGGGTGGGGCTTTGGCAGGATGGGGCTTCGGTGGGACCGGGGCGAGCTTCGGCGGGCTTGGGGATGCCTCACCCAGCACAGAAGGCACGGCACGTCACTGCCGTGGACATGATACAGGAGATGGTCAGGGACTGTGGACATGCTACAGGAGATGGTCAGGGACTGTGGACATGTTGCAGGAGATAGTCAGAGACTATATACATGCTACAGGTGTGGTTGGAGACTGAGAACATCCTGAAGGAGAAAGTCAGAGACAAGAGACAGGCCATGTTAAAATCAAGGCTTTTACATTTCTGTTCCTTGTGTTCCCTACAGCTCCCTTAAAAATTCCTGCCCCATATTTGATGTTCTCTATAGCAATAACTATTATCTTAACTCAGAGAAAAAAAATAAAAGAGAAGGGAATGGGCTGCGCAGAACAGGTATGAAATTGTGAAAGAAATAAGCCAAACTATTTACCTTTGGTTCAGAAAGCCCATAGTCATAGGAATATTTTGCTTCATTGACCTGCATTGTGGTTCTTATAGCACAGCTACTTTGGTAGAGTGTAGATCTGACATTGCAGGTACCGTTATATTTGTAGTGGATGTATTATGCAGTACAAGAGGAGGTCAGAGAATGTGCATAGGGCAGAACCCAATGCAGAGTGAGGGGAGATGTTCCCAGGGTTTCCCTACATCACAGGTCACATGACACATAGCCACAAGGGTAGCCAAGGAATACTTCTGCTCATACTTCTGCTCATACTGTTCCTGGTCATGCAAATCAAGAAGAAAGCACCTAGGCAGAGGTAACACTGACTATATCCTGATGGGGCCTAAGTGTCACACTGTAAGTATCAAAGAGCTGCAGGAAATATATTGCAGCTTATTAGTCTTGATGTGGTGGCTGCATTTGTTTTCCTTCTTAGGTTCTTTTGCTTTATTTTTACCTGATAAACCTGCTAGTAACACACTTCCTATCCTAGGGTGACAACGTTCACTAACTGTACTTTATCTCTGAAAAAGCAGCGTTGTCTCTCTAGGGCAGGGAGTATGTTAGGGCTGCAGAAAACCTCCCCTCTCCTCATCTCCATAACATAGAAGGGAGGCACAGAAAAAGCTGGGGACAATGCTAAGAGATCAGAGTGCAGCAAAAAACAGAAAAGGTTATCATCTAACCAAAAGGGAGCGAATTGTTAGGGTGCATATACAGTTGAAAAGCTAACTTATTATTAATAAAACAATTATAATTCCAAAAAGAGAATACATTAATGAGCATTAATGAGCAAACGATTTAAATCTGAACTCCAGGCAGCTATAAAAGACCTACATTAATGGAACTCTATATTTAAAACACATCAGAATTGTTTTGTTTGATGAAAGTAGTGTTAGCACCTGAATCTGGCTTGGTTTCGGCCTCTTGCAGTCCCTGCAAAGCATAGCTCTGACCTTGTCTTTATAATCTCCTCTGGCTCCATCTTGCACACACTGTAGTTCCCCATACATGTCTGTGCTGTCAGTCATAGTCAGTAAGCTATATCATTTACCACTTATCCACTGATATCACACAAGAAGTGAACAAAATAGGCTACACAGTCAACTGGTGACCCATCAGAACATGTCCTAACTCATAGTTTTAAAAACACAGTACTAAAGTATCAGGAATTTGTTACTCTTTATTGTTAATATTACCTCTCTTGCCTACAAAAATGGGTACTTAGTCTGGGCATAGTACAGGCAGTGACGTTTATAGCCCATCTCTGGGCAAACCAAAAACTACCTTGGCAGTGGGTCTACCCCTGCAGAGAAAGGGTTAGGTGCTTGTTTATGCCTAGGAGACAGGAAAAAACTATTTTACTTACCTGATGCCCAATCCTGATGACTCTCTGCAGCCTCTTCTCCCCTTCGCTCCCATGGTCTAAGGATCGCTGATGTCATCAAGTCTAAGGAATGTTCCGCAGACTTGCAGTAGATGTGAGGACACAGAGGGACATTTAATCAGTCAGAGTAGAGGAGAGTGGGGATCAGGTAAGTAAAAGTACTTTACTCTAGTCCTCTAGGCATAAAAGAGCACTAAACCCTTGCCGTTTGGGGATAGCCCCACTGCAATGGAATTTTTTTTTTATTTGACTGGAGACGGGCTTTAAACTGTATGATCTCAGCTCACCACAGAAGTCTTGTTTGCAAGAAAAAACTCTAAACCTCCCTATGTACATTCAGAGCAGGCTACATGTAGCATATGCTTACTTAGAATCGACAATTGTTATGACATAACTGATTCCCTTTCTAGTCACATCCACTATGGTTATGTATTGGTTTCGGGCTATCTCCCAATAAACAGGAGCTCAAACAGCTGACCAATACCTAGATAGGCATGGAGGCTATCCAATATGCCAAGCTTAGCAAATATGTATAACTATTGCAATTTTACAAAAATATTCACTCCTCATGTATGGAAGCCTAGCAAAAATTTCTCTAATTCGTACATGCATGAGAAATACTACCAGACTGTCTAGAAGTTGCAGCATAAAAGTCATAGCCATGCTTTTAAATGCCATTCATATGGAAACAGCCATTAGCGCCAAGAGTTAAAGAAAACTTTTTGTCTGGAGCATTGAGAGGCTGAGAGGGCAAAACAAAAAAGTTCTACTTTAAGAGTTCTACTTTAGGTCAGATCACCAATCCTCTCCTAATTATACATCATTATTTTATCTTGAAGCGCTTCTCTGCAAAATAGTTTCATAGCTGTATCACGTAGATATTTCTCTATGTCAAAGGATTGCTTTTGTAGTAAGGAATTTTTTTTTTTGCATTTCAAGTAATTTGCAATATTGCTACTCTTATCAGGCAAAACATAAAGAGATAATACAAAGAACATCCATATTCCTACATGTCCGTAATTTGTTAGGTAAATGTGCTCAGCATATCTAGAAAAGGGAAATGGTTATTTTGTTCTAAGCATATTTACATGGCCAGAGATATAAAATACAGATACTACTTTGTACTAACTGAATGAACACGTTCTCTGATAATGAACAATGTACACATAGGGCTTGTATACTTAACTGACACACAGTTTGGAATTTTAGGCCAAAAATATCAAACGAAGGTGCACAAAACATGTCAACTAGAGATATAACATTCTTTCCCCTGAATAACAGTGCTGGGTGGGAGAACATTTCCTGAATGTGACCTTATCAGTCTGTTTTAAATAAATTTGATTGAAAAATTCTTCCATTTGGATGTAAATAAAGGAGTGTGGTACCAACATATATCTGCCAGGGAACTGCTACATGCATCTGACCTTCCTCCATTAGAAGTTCCAGGTTCATGAACCCCTCCAGATGCAACAAATATTATTCATGTTCAATATGTAAAGCAGGGCTCACCAACAATAAAGGCTTTGACAATGTTTCTAGTGATGCCTTTTGATAAAACATAGGCTAAGATAGATTTGTATTTAAAATTTTTTAAAACCAGAGTAAAAAAAAATAGCACAATTCTACAAATAGTTGCTGTGCTGCTGACCTCTCTATAGAGTTCACTCAGCCATTAACTCTAAAGGGTTGAAATTACTTTGCATGCCTTATTTCTGCACGATTTCCCAACTTTTTTTCTCCCAACTTTTTTCAAAAAATAAATGTGATTCACTAAAATGTGACCACACTCATGACGTCAAAATCAAAAGCATTGACACATGAAACTTGCTTGTGTAAATGTTTGCACTTGAGATTTAGTTTCTCAATGTGGCTTCTTACTCATCAATGAGTCTGAGGTGTATTAAACGCAATGCTGTCATGCTGTCATTAAATAAAAGTTAGTCCAAACAGAAATACCTGTAAAACATCACCAGAGCTCCACTTCACTGTCCTCGAAGTCCATAAGAAGCTGACACTTCCAGGAGGGCTCATTTACTGTGTCGTCGCCCCCCACCCCCTCATGTATTCAGTGGTTCCTCTGGCCAGCCTTTACGTCACCACAAGGCACAGTAGTGACATAGCGGTTGGTGGGTGGAGGAGACCAGAAGATAGACATTCCCGGAAGTGTCTGTTTCTTTATGAACTTCAGAGGAGGATTAATTGCAAACAAAGCAAAGTTCGGGCAGTATGGTCAGCAGGAAGGGTAAGTATTCAGAGTCTTCTTTTTAAAGTATGGCTGTGTGGAGGTTTCTGTTTTAATGAAAAGGACGGGGGCATTTTAGGATGAAGACTCCCTATCAACCCGCCCTTCCTAGCCCCCTAACCTATTTTGAGCTGACCCCCTTCCAACCAAGTACCTACATACCTCTTTTCAATTATGGTATCCTCCTGTAGTATTTATAGTTTTGATGCAGACATGTTGGCTGACATTGCCCCTACCTGTGCAGTAAATTCTCTTAGACTTGAATGGGCCGTACCCTTAACGGCCAAAGTATACAGGAAGCTACTGCACTGCAGACACTATTTTTACACAGGTTGACATGTGGGAGTCCACAACTATTGTTAAGTGGTAAATATGTACATGGGGAGGGGGTGATCTTAAAAAAGGTTAGGGAACTAGTAAGGGGAGCTGGAATAACATTTGGGTGAATGTACAAATGTTGTGCAATGGTAGTATCTACATTCTGATTGTGGTCGTGTCTGCCTCTCAGGGACAAAAAAAGTATTTCAGGAACTTTCTCTCTTTCCATTTATCACTAGTTTTTTAAGTACACATCTGGCACTTTGAGAAACATTCATCCACAAGCAATGTTGGCAGCAGAATTTAATGGGACTTGATGGCATCTTGTTAAATGCGGAACTATAACTGGGTCAGGGAAAAGGTGCATGTGAGTTGGGCAAATTTCTATTTGCATGCAAAAATTTCTAGTTTTCCTTTCAGTGAATCAGGGCAAGTGGCTCTTTTTGGTCATTTGCAGCTTCAACAATTACATATTTCCCTATACTCTACTGCTGGAAATTACTGCACTATAAAGCAAGGCAACAGGTAGAGGAGTATCTCATAAGTCCTCAATGTGATGATTTATCTTTACCAGCTATTGTGAAAGAGTTATTTTTTATAAAAACAGCTACATCTTGTGATCTTCCTGTATCTGATCTGTTTCAGGAGTCTCAGCTTTGAGGCATTTCAAAAGCTTGTTTCAGACTGGAATGGTTTGGCCCGGAATTTCTACAGAGAGCTTAAGCAAGCATTTTCAGTAATTGACACTGGTGAGAAAACAATTTCAACAATTTTAATAACTGTTCCCTTAAAATGTATTTTAAAAATACTGAGCTTATTTAATTGTAGTGCCATTAGCAGTGACTATTTGTAGTCATAACAAAGGTTACAGGGGGTTAACCCTTCCCTATGCTATCCAAAACTAAAAAAAAAATATTTTTTTGGCTGGAGTTACACTTAAAAAATTTACCTGTTCCAACTTACATACAAATTCAACTTAAGAACAAACATTCCCTATCTTGGTTGTAACCCGGGGACTGTCTGTAAATGTTGTCAAGCATGTTGTATAGAATTGTGTAGAATATTCATTTTTTTTATATGCAGATAATGATGGAAGAATAACAGCTGCAGATTTAAGAGAGGCCTCTAAATTGGCTGGACTATATTTTACAAACAAAGAGCTTGAAGACATGCTACAAGTGGCAGATAAAAATGGAGATGGAACAGTGGACATAAGTGAATTCATCGAGATCATGCTGAAAACCAATTTGTTTTAGTGTACGAGCAAGTGACCACAGTTCTCATGACTCAGTTTCCTTTTCCTGTCTGTGGGCCTTGTGTAAGTGGCTCCAGTGGTTTATTGGTAACTGCAAAGGACACCAGGATGTTCCTCCCCAATTTCCACAACTTGTGTTTTATTTTTACATTGTAGCACCACATTTGTGAACCCTTAACAAAAGCTAACACGTTCCAGTTCTTTCAATGTGTGCTCTCTGTATGAGAATGGTTTAAAATGAAGCTTGTAGTTTCCATAATTTCTTCTTTATTTGTTTTTAGATGTGTTCATATTTAAAAATTGATGGCATCATAAGTCCATTTTGAGGGTACAGTTTTTGTATTGATGTGACAACAGGAGATTGAATAAACATTGCATGTTGGGCACTCACTGACAGTGCAGGTTTTGATTAGGCTCCATGCTTATTAGTTCCTGATTGTAATGATCACCATTATAGATTTATCATTGTGAATTGAAATTATCTCATCTACTTTACCAGGCTTATAAATTACAATATCTGATGTGTCTGATACTTTAAAATTTTAATAGTAAAGATTATAAAAAAATATTTTATATAAAGATAAATGAATGCCATTTTCTAGGCACTTTAGGGTTAGAAACACAATACTACACCAGTACTCTAACTTATAGGATACTTGAAGAAGTAAATCCTCAAAGGTTAAAAAAAAAATTATCTACATGTATGCCATTTGAGCAGAGGACAATACTTAAAAGGCAAAATGAGACAGCCTCGTGCAAAATCTTCAGCAAAACTTAATTATTAAAATACATCAAATACTTAAAGTACTTAAAAAACAGCATCTATAACACACCACATAAATCCAGGCATGGATCCCTGCAAATTACCAGATACAGATAACCTAAGGCTGGGTTCACACCTAGGCGTACAGAATATGTGCGTTTGCCGCGCGTTTCGTGCCGAGTGTTTTTACCACGATTTGCGGTAAAAGAAACGCGCGACAAACGCGCATTTCCGAGGACTATCCGGCCGTATCCTAATGGATACGCGCGGCAAATACGCCCCAAAGAAGCTCCTGTACTTCTTTGGGCGTAGGGCGTTTTGCAGCACATTCCTACACGCTGTAAAACGCCCAGGTGGGAACCATGCCTATAGGCAATCATTGGTCTTCACATGTTGAGCGTTTTACAGCGCGTAGGAACGCGCTGTAAAACGCCCAGGTGTGAACCAGGCCTAACTGTAGCACCCAATAAGAAACCATCTGACAATGTCTCGGTTGTGCATTGTTTTGACACTTTTTGAGGACCAGGCCCTCCTCTTCAGAGCTCCAAATTTAGTTTTTTTTTATTAATGACGTTTTTGCATTACTTCGTCATTTCGTTTTAGTGTTTGAAGATTTGCCCAGTCTGGAGAGAGCTGCAAGGTCAAGAACACTGTTGTATTACTGTAGTCCTACTGAAGCTTCTAAATAAACTTGGAAAATCAGTTACCATTGGTATTGTATTCTTTAGCACATGAGCACTGACTGGGAATAACTTTTCATATATAAAGGACACTACCTTTTTTAACGCAGTAAAAGAGCATAAACATTTGCATTTGTGCTGTATTTACCAGCACAGCTTCCAAGTTGCTCTGTACTGTTTGTGCAAACATCTGCTCAAGGGTTGCATGATTATAACTCAATACAATGTCCCCCGATCCCCCTCCTCGGGACTACATGTCCCATGATGCCAAACACAATCATGCATGCATTCCCTGTTCAGTCCTTTTTGACTGCCTTTGTATTCAGTGCAGGCAGCAGTACAGCAGTGCAGCAGTGCAAGGGAACAGAGCCACTTGAGAGGAGGAAACCTGGGGCAGTGTCTGTGGACTGCCTCAATCAAGAAGAATGGCATGCTTTGAAGAAGAAACAGCAGACAAGGTAAATGCCTAAGTAAGCTGCTATAAAACATTTTTCTCATTTAGAGCTTATAGTACAGGGCTACATATAGATCATTTAATACATTCATGTTAGTATAATTGTAAATGTATTGTCTGCACTGTATTAGCAGTATATACTCCATATAGAGTATATACTGCTAATACAGTGCAGACAATACATAATTGGGTACCGTAATAAATCCCCCCAAATCTGCCCTCACTTACTGTGCTCAAAAAAATGGGCTGAAAATCTCGGCTTATACTCGAGTATATACGGTAATAACATTTTAAGACATGTCCATCAATCCCCATATTTTCTACACTATTAAATATATCTTTCAGCTCTGCAAATATCTTTCCTTACAGAATAGAAAACTTTACGCTGCCCACTTTATACTGTTTTGCTGCAAATGTTGTGGGTATTTACAGAAAATTCTTAATCATCTACAGAATGTTGCCACCAATAATTGGCATCACTGTAAAAGTAATAAAGTTCTACATGCATGGGCAGGCAACCTGTATTTCATGTGCCTCCTAATACATTAAGGGCTTGTTCACATCAAATGGAGACCAGATCTGCATGAGTTTCTGCACACGCAGTGCAGTGTGTTATAATGCGTTTTTTGCCGCGTTTTTGATGCGTTCCGGGCCGTTTGTGGTTTAAACAAAAAAAAAAAGTATTTTTAGTTTAGAATGGGCTTTCAGTGCGTTCCAGGGCGTTTGCATGTGTTTTGATGTGTTTGCATGCGTTCCAGAGCAGGTAAAATATGGCTTGCTGCAGTTTTTTTACATGCTCTGGAACTGAACTCTGCAGTGTGAACTAGAGCCCAAAACACCATTGGAATACATTGGACAAAGTTTTGATCCGGTCTGTAACTGCTCTGGTCTGCTCCTGGAACGCGCATGGTGTGAACAAGCCCTAAGGCCTTGTTCACACCAAATGCAGAGCAGATCTGGTCAGGTTTCTGCACACGCAGTGCAGTGCAGTGGGTTGTGCCGCATTTTTACTGACACAATTTATATCTTATACAGTTGTCACTTGAACATTTGTCCTATTTGGATAATTTTCCCTCACCGCTTGCTGTGGTCACAACTCTAAAAGTCTCAGTCACAATGGTCAATAGGACAAGGTGGTGAATCTCCCCAGCTGGATCACAGACAGCAATCAAATTTGACGGAGACCCTTCCCTCGTTTTTCCAAAACAAAGTAATTAAGTAAAAACTAAGCAAGTACACACATAGGTTTCTGTCTTATTATTAGCATTGTACCCGCCCTCTGCTGCAGTTCCCCATCAGGTCCATCAGCAGATGGCGGGTACAATGCTAGTTTACTATTGGCTATTGCAAATTGAAATAGCCAATAGTAATGTGCCAATGCTTTTCAATGGGAAATTTTTTTTTTTTCCTCTCTATTCTGAGATCGCTCGTGTCAGAATAAGGAAAAAAAGACACATCAGTGCTTCTCTCCTTGGCGGCCGGGAGCGGGAGGCTCCCGGAGCGCCCGGGAGAGTTTTTTTTTTCTTTTTTTTTACAACAGCAGAGCCGCCGGACAATAGCAAACTATTGGGCGGAACTAGCTGTCACTGCTAGCTCCGCACAATCGTTTTCTATTTACTTTTTTTTACTTTTTTCACTCTTTTCCGCTCAGCAACACTCGGCTATTCACTCACTGCTGTTCGGCATCTTTAAGAATAGCCCGAACAGCAGTGAGTAGCCTGCCGGAGGTTCGGCTCAGCCGAAGGTGCTTGCTAGTTAAAGTTCACCTGTGGATAGACTATGGACATTAAACTATGTGTATATTCCTGACAAGTATTAAAGGATCTTTAAAAGTCCTCACTTACCTCTCTAGCTATATGTACTGTGAAGGAATTCATTCTCAAAGATCACAACAAAAACTATGAAGTAAGGTTTCTGTTGGTTTTCGAACAGGTTAGAAAAACCTGGTGTATGCTTCATTAGAGGATTGGCAGACTGCTAAGATCTGCTTTCATATAAAAAGGTTAACATTTAAGTGCCTTGGTTGTAGTTAAAAATTAATTTCTCCACCATGCTTATAGACATGGAGGTGAGAGAAGGCTTATTTTAAAGACCTTTTGCTTCTTGTTTAGAATATGTAATTATGTGCATAGGCTGGACACAAGTTCACTTTAAAGCCACACTCCAGGACAAAATGAGTTTTTATCATTAAAAAGTTGGATGCTATGTGTGAAAGGCTGCTGCAAAGTATAAAAATCTTACCTTGCCCCATGCCTGCTCGTACACATAACTCTATTCTTCTGAGCACTGTGGAGAGTGAGGGATGCGATTTGAGTAGCAGAGTGCTCTGGTCACATCATATACCCCTCCTCACTACTTACCAACCCACAAAATTTCATTAATTGCTTTTAAAGAATGCAAGTCATTCTGTGATTGGAGGGGGAGGGGCAGGGGTGTGACATCATCTCTCCTCCTCCATCCTTGCTTTGCATGAATAAGGTCGGTGAGTAACATAATCAGGGCTATAATAATAAAAAGGTAAATTGGGCATTTATCATGAGCCCAGGATAGGAGAGACAAAATTAGCCCAACTGACTGCGTACAATGGCTTGTACTAGACATGTAAAGACTCCAAAAAATTGTTTTATTTAGTTTTGGATCGATTCAAATTTGTTTTCAGATTTTGGATCCAAAATTTAATTTGGTTCGTTATGCAGTATTCAGATCGATTCAAATTTTTCGGTTTCGGTTTGGATCGATAAGAATTTTTAGGGGTCTAGGTCTATTCACTAAGCTACCGAGGGCAGCTGTGCAGAGCTAGCAGTGACAGCTAGCTCTGCCCAATAGTTTTTCCTACAGCTCTGCTGCTGTCAAAAAAAAAATACAAAAAAAAACTCTCCCGGGCTCTGGGAGCCTCCCGCTCCCGGCCGCCAAGGAGAGAAGCACTGATGTGTCTTTTTTTTCTTTATTCTGACACGGAGCGATGTCAGAATAGAAAAAAAAAAGAAATGTTCCCATTGAAAAGTAATAGTAAACCAATAGTAAACTAATATTGTACCCGCCCTCTGCTGATGGGCCTGATGGGGAACTGCAGCAGAGGGCGGGTACAATGCTAATTTACTATTGGCTATTGCAAATTGAAATAGCCAATAGTAAAGTCCCAATGCTTTATTGGGAATTTTTTTTTTTTTCTGGCATCGCTCGTGTCAGAATAAAGAAAAAAAAGACACAGCAGTGCTTCTCTCCTTGGCGGCCGGGAGCAGGAGACTCCCGGGGCGCCAGGGAGAGTTAGCTGTTTGGAGATCAGTGTCCCCTTCGGTTCTTCTGAACCGAAGGGGTCCTGGGGCCGAAGCTAGCCGAAGGATTGGCCGAAGCTACGGCCAGATCCTTCGGCAGATTCGTGAATAGACCCCTTCGTTTTTTTTCGGTTTGGATCGATTCAAACTTTTTTGTTTTAGGTTCCGATCCACTCGTATGGGGTTCTTTATCTTAATTTTTTGTTTTATTTTTGGACATTTTAGGCCTGTACTGTTTATCTTAGTCCGTACCAGTCCTCTAGTCCATACTGGTCATCTTAGCCCGTACTGATCATTTTAGTTCGTATTGGTAATTTTAGTCTGTACTTGTCATCTTTGTCTGTACTGGTCATCTTTGTCTGTACTGGTCATCTTTGTCTGTACTGGTAATTAGAATTAGATGTTTGAAAATCCAGAGGAAACTTTAAAAAAAGATATGGATTTGTTCAAATTGGGATGCATCCAAATGTCCAAATTGAAAAAAATTCATCCAAATTTCAGTTCAGAATGAAAATTTACTTACATGTCTAGCTTGTACATATTTTTGATCTTACAAAACGTTTGTGCACCAACTCCATGATGCAATGATAAGACTAAATGGAAGAACAATACCTACCCATAATCCCTATAAGCTGAGGTCCCAGTATACATTTGAACAAACATCTACATTGCTATTAATTCCTACTTATGCTGTAATATTTTGCAATAAATTAAGGGAAATGATGTCATCATTGGGAGTGTAGAGATGCTATTTGTGTTGTCCGTGCCTGTGATTTTAGGTATCTTGATTGTGGTTTTGACAGCAATTGACTCCATTAAGGCTATTAAGGTCTATATTACACAGGTGTGAAAAAAAGAGGGAGCATGCAAACAATTTCACAACTGCAGAACAACCCATCATCCTGATGCAGGTTTCACTACCTAGTAAGTGACTGCGCTGGGTCAACCATGCTAGAAACTCAATGTCTCATTAGGAAATGTCTCATTAGGAAATGGGATAAGGATGAAGGTTACCGCCATAGAGGTTTTTCCTTTAAAACATATTAACAGCTTCAAAAAGGGTGCACGACATACGGTAGTACAGATACACATTTCCACGTTTCTCGTCCTTTGCGCACCAGTGGCCTGAACGTTGCCTGGTATCCAAATGATTTCCAAAGGTAAAGTATTGATAGAGAGGAGCTTGTAGAACATGGAAGTTTGGTGTTGTTCTGCATTCAGTTCCTTTGTAAATGTGGCCTGAGTGACTGCTGGTGCAGATAGAGTATTTATAGGAAAGGTCATTCACATGGCTAGCACCGTCCAGATATGGGGAACAACAGTGGGAAAACAAGGGCACAAAACATTTCCTGTATAGGGTCTTCTACAACCCATGCCTTCCCCACCTTTCCTATTTTTCTACGAATTAAAATTAATCTATGAGGTTGGCAATTTTGGAGCTGTTAACATGTTTTAAAGGTAAAAGCTCTATGGCTTTCACCTTCATTCTTATTTAATTTCCTAGTGAGACACTGAACCAGCATTCTCTGAGAAGTCTCTAGCATGCTTGACCTAGCTCAGTCACCTACTAAGTAGTGAAACCAGCATCAGGATAATAGCTTGATCCTGACCTGAAGGCCCCTTTATGCACCTTTAAAACTTGATGCATTTAAGATTACTATTATAAAAAGTAAAGTAAAACCACAACTGTTTTTGGTCTTAGATAGAATATGGTAAAACTATTATTTTACTGTCTGTGTCCCCCTGGGAATATTTCCCTCTGCTTCATGTCCTGGGGGGTACAACAGGAAATGAGAGATAATCTCTCCAAAGTGAAATGAATTCCCATCTTAGACAGTTGTCATAGGAACAGATGTCCTCATTGAAGGGGCTTTTGTCACTTCTTGCCCTGAAGACAACTTAAAATTGTTGGATTTCCTTTTACTTTATTTTCCATGGACAATGGTCACCAGAACAAATAGAGAAGGTTAATTTCCTCAGACAGCACAAAGACAGCAATACAAACTTGACAAAGGATCTAACCCTTCCCTAGACCATACAAATCTAAAACAAGCTTGCCTGTAGATACACTTTAGTTTTCCTTCCTGTGATCCTAACAGCATTTGTTTATATGATAGTTTTTGAGCGTCTGTTACCAGCACTGAGGATGACCTTGCAGCCTAAAGCCTCATTCACACAGCTGCTGAGGGCCGTACAGTGCACAAAAGGAGTGTGATTTCTGCAGCCAGGAGTCACAGATGTTTGCGTACGACTGCGGACATCAGTTTGTACAAATCAATGGCAGGCTAACAGGTGCTGGGGCTCAGTGGCGTAACAACCGGGGGTGCGGGGGGGTCACTTGCCCCGGGCGCAGGACTGAGGGGGGGGCGCCGTCACGACCCCCGCTAAACGAAGCCATGGCTGACACGATCACCTGACACGATCACCTGGCTGTCATCGAAAAAAATGTTCTGCCCCGGGCGCCCATAACTCTGGTTACGCCACTGCTGGGGCTATGTGCACATTTGAGCATTTACTTTCTTACAAGGAGAGATGAGTGGCCCTGGATTCAGACAGTTTGGGTCCAGAGCAACTTTTCTGTCCCTGAACAGATGTAAATGCTTGCTTGCACAAACAGCTCCTGGCATCTGTTTGCCTGTCACTGATTTGTACAGACTGATGACCGCAGCTGTACACAAACACCTGTGACTCCTGGCTACAGAAATCTGCAGCCTTGTGAATAAGGCCTAGTACTTCTGCTAACGGTAAGTATGAGATGTAAGCCTGCAATATTTTACATAAAACATTGCCAGCGTTCCGGTCAACTGCAAACACAAAACATGCTGCATGCTCTATTTTTTGCATTTGCCATGGACCAGAACGCAGGCAATGTTTTGCCATGCGTCCGATCGCCCTCCGGGCGGGGGGATGTTGGCTGCCGTGCCATTGACTTCAATGCACCGGCATACCCCCTCCTGCCCAAGACTGAAGGGGTGCGTTCCATCAGCTGACGCTCTGGAATGCACCGCAATTGGTGTGAATGGGCCCTTACACAAAAGCCACACAGCCCACCACTGCTCTCCTCTGTCCATTCACGGAAAGCTTTGTATGTTGTGAATGGGTTCACAGAATGCAAAGTGGTCTGTGATTGGGCAAGAGGCTAGTAGAGGTGGTCAAACGATGCAACGGCTGCTGTGTAAGAGACCCGAAGGTCTAGTGTGTTGGAGAGCTGGAAGTATAGCGATAACTGTACTATTGTCCCTCAATAAAACTTTATATTGCAAATAAAATAGAATGCCCAAGGAGGCACTTAAAATACTTTTTTCTGGACTTCTTCTTTAAAACATATGTAAACTCAGTTACTAAAATCGAATAGTATGTGTAAAGTCAATAAGTGAGAAGGATAAAAACTCATGGTTGTTTTTTTTTTCTGCTCTCCGCTGTCCCTGGGACTTCATTAGAGAGATTTCCCCTCAATTTCTTTCTCTTTGACAATGGTTTTACCTGACAGGAAGTGAGAAAAAATCTATAACAGGGACAGAGACAGAAATACCCAGATAGCAAGGACAACTTGCCACAAACATGAGGCAGGGTTAAATTGAACTTCTTTTTAACTTGCTGCACACATTCCTGGCAAGTTGTAGACTTGCAGAACACTTGCAACACACTTTTTGAATTTGTAGCAAATTTGCTTGACAAGTCTACAGCAAGAGTCCTGCAGGTCTTAAGGTGCCCATACACTGCACGATTATCGTACGATAATCGTATGCAATCGGTTTTTCGTACGATAATCGAGCAGTGTGAACGGAGACGTGCGACCGTTTCTACTGTACGGTCGCACGTCTTCTGTCGAACCAGCATGTTCGAAAACCAGCTGGGAATCGTACGATTCTCGGCTAGTTAGAACGGTGCTCGGAAGATAAATGCTGAACGGGCCGGTGTGCGCACGCGCACACTGCCCGTTCAGCATTGCGGTCATCGGAAGCCCGCCCCTCAGGGGGGTGGGCTTGCGATGATCGAGAGTGCGATCTGCCTGTCCAAGATAGGCAGATCGTACATTTTTTTAATCCCTTTACAACCATCGCAAGACTATAGTCTTGCGATGGTTGTAGAGTGTATGGCCACCTTTAGCAAGAGCTCTGCAAGTGTACAGCACTTTTGCAAAGTGCATTCATCTGGAGACTTGCAGTGCAGACTTGCAGTAATTGTGCAACAAAATTGTGAACCTTGGCAAGTCTAGCAATAGTTTAGCAAGTCATTTTATAACTTGCAGCTCATTTGCTTGCTATCTGGGTAAACATCTAACAAGGGTTGTAGCCTTTCCGCACACAATGAAAAAAAAAAGCATTTTATTTCTGTCTGTGTTGCTGTTGGAAAGCTCACCTCACTTCCTGTGTGGTAAAACGTTGCCAACTGGACAGGTAATGAGGGAAAAACTCTCTAACACAGTCCCAAATAGCAGTAAAATAAAACAACAGAGGTTCTAGTTCTTGAACACACTTTCCAAAACTAAGTAGCCAGAGTTTTGGCTTGATACCTAAACATGTTAATCATTTCAAAATCATTATTAGAATTTTTAAATTTGCAGTTGTCATTTACATAGTTACATAGTTACACTGGTCCATCAAGTTCAACCTTCGTGTGTCTGTATGTGATTGTGTGTGTGTGTGTGTGTATGAATCCCTGTGTGGTCTCATTTTTAACCTTTACCCCTGTATGTTGTGGTCTCTGAGGAAGGTATCTAAATGCTTTTTGAATGATTCAATATTCTTACCACTGTTTGTGGCAGCGAGTTCCAGATTTTAACCGCTCTAACTGAAAAAAAGCCCCTACGCCCCTTGTGTTTAAATCTTTTCTCCACCAGTTTTAGGTGGTGGCCTCTAGTCCTGGTTACGGAGTTTACAGTAAAAAGTTTATTGCAGATGTTGTCATTACCACTAAACATTTTGTACATCAAAATGTCTCCACTTAGTCTCCTCAGTTCTAGCATGAACAAGTTTAAATTTAGTAGCCTTGTCTCATAGCTTAGGTCCTCCAGCCCCTTTAGCCCCTAGTTTAGTTGCCCTTCTCTGGACACGCTCCAGCTCAAGGACATCCTTTCTGTGAATTGGTGACCAAAACTGGACCGCATACTCCAGCTGAGGCCGAACCAGCGATCTATAAAGTGGCAAAATTATCGCTCTGTCTCTACAGTACATTCCCTTTTTAATACAAGACAGTACTCTGCTTGCTTTGTTTGCCGCAGCCTGGCATTGCAAGCTGTTATTCAATCTGTGGTCTAGAATGACTCCCAGATCTTTTTCCATTTCTGACTTCCCTAGCGGAGTTCCCATTAATAAGTATTCCTCCTGCCTGTTTTTGACCCCAAAATGCATTACTTTACATTTTTCAACATGAAACCACATCTGTCATGTGGTTGCCCACTTCCCTATTTTATCCAGGTCCCTCTGCAATGCTATAGTGTCTAAGTCCGTGTCTATGACCCTCCCAATTTTAGCATCATCTGCAAACACGGAAACATGGCTATTAACACCTTCCCCGATATCGTTAATAAACAGGTTAAACAGTATTGGGCCTAGCACAGAACCCTGGGGCACGCCACTCTTAACCATAGACCAATCTGAAAAAGAGCCATTTATCGATACTCTCTGGATGTGGTCCTGTAGCCAGTTCTCTATCCATGCACACACTTTCATCTATGCCCATAGACCTCAGCTTGTGTACTAAGCGTTTATGTGGTACTGTGTCAAAAGCTTTGGCAAAATCCAGATATACCACATCTACCGGCCTCCCTCCATCCAGATCTCTACTCACCTCTTCGTAGAATGTCAATAGGTTGGTCTGACAGGAACGGTCCTTCCTAAATCCATGCAGATTATCACTTACAATACCGTTATCACAAACAAAATCCACTAAATAGTCCTTTATCATCCCCTCTACTAGTTTGCATACTATTGATGTTAGACTGACTGGTCTGTAGTTCCCAGGTTGGCATCTTGACCCTTTTTTGAATATTGACACTACTGTAGCCTTCCGCCAGTCACTTGGTACCTTACCAGTTATTATGGAGTCCTTGAAAATAAGGAATAATGGCCTTGCTATAACCTGGCTGAGTTCTTTAAGTACCTTTTGGGTGCAGATTATCTGGTCCTAATGATTTATCTGCATTCATTTTTTCACGTCTTTGTTGTACCCCGGCTACCATCAACCACTGCGGTAGTTTACGTACTGAGCAAATAACATTCTTATCTCCATTAAACCAGTCACTCTCCTGAGTGTATACTGAGGAGAAAAATGAATTCAATACATCAGCCTTCTCCCTGTCGTTTGTGACTAATCTCACGTTTTTGTCTTTTATTGGGATGACCTGCTCTTTCTTTACCCTTTTACTGTTTATTTTTGGGGGTTCTTTTTACTGACTGTGGTGATATGCTTTTCATAATCAATTTTAGCCACCCGAATTTCATGTTTACATCTTTTGTTGCATTCCTTCTGGAATGCCAATGCAGTCCCCTCCACCTTATATTTTATAAATGCTAAATTTAAATTATACCTTTTGATCATGCCATGCACAGGCACTTCTGTTATAGAGTGACAACTTCTGTCCTGCATTGTATTCTGCAGGTATCATCCACTGTTGTCACCATTAGGTATGGGGTTTGGACTCGCCAGGTTCATGAGTCAAACGTTTGCAGGTTCACTACCAAAAAAAAGTGCCAGCAATGGAGAGGAAAGTAGACAGCAATGTAAAAGGACATTGTCTGCGAGTCAGCCGTAATGTGCTAATATGCTGTGCGTACAAGCACATTATGGCAATCGCCTACAGAGCTCTATTTTTTTGAACCACTTTACTTCCACTTTAAGGAAGGTTTTGGAAGAAAAATCACTGTGTCAGGAGGGGGGGGCCTGTCAGGTAGGGTATGGGGGGGCCCAATATTTCTAATGGAGGCCCTGCGCACAGGGAAGGACAGTGTCAGCACCAATTCAGAGATGATTTGAGGATCTATAGCCGAGTGATACACAAATAAGTAACATTTTTTTCAATATTTATTTTATTATTATTTCACATAAAAAAATATACACAAACAGCAAAGAACAATACAAAAATATTTTTTTGTTAATAGTTAAGGTACTTGAATGCATTTTTAAGATTTTAGTTTAGTGTCACTTTAAAGCCTCATGTAGAAGGAGGTCTAAAGGTGCCCATGCACCTTGCGATTATCGTAGGAAATCCCGCGATCGTATGATAATCGGCAAGTGTATGGAAGGCGTGCAACCGTTTCTACTGTACGGTCGCACGTCTTTTGTCTAATGAGCATGTTTCAAAACCCGCCGAGAATCGTAAGATTGTTGGCGGGTTTGTGGCATGCTTGTAAGACAAATGCCGAAGGGCCGGTGTGCGCAAGCGCACACTGCCTGTTCAGCACTGCAGTCATCGAAAGCCCGCCCCTTCGATGATCGTAAGTACGATCTGCCTGTCCAAGATGGGCAGATCGTACATGCTTTTAATTAGCTTACAACCATCGCAAGACAAAAGTCTTGCGATGGTTGTAAGGTGTATGGGCACCTTTACTCTGATTAATATCGTTGTTATAGCATGTGATTATGCGTACATTCATATTCATTCACTAGTTTTCGAATAAGTTAAAAAAAGAGAAAGCAGAAATGTCCATTGTATGTAACACAGCAACTGAACTTCCTTCAAATATATTAATTACTTACAAACATTACTGAATAACAAATGTGTTCAGTACTATGCAAACACTTGTAATGCTATGTAAGTGCATCTTTCCCAATACTTAAAGAGGAACTGGCCAAACATCATGGTGTGAAGGCAGAACCTGATGCAATTAGGGGAGGGCTCTGGAGTCACCGTTAAAAGCAAGCCTTACACATAAAAAAGTCTGCTAGGCTAAGGCTAAGTACAGTTACAACTGTGGCACTGGCAGGATGCCTTCTTACACAGTCACTGTAACTACAGGCAGCCAATGGTTTGCTGGCACAGATGATTATATTTATATCACCCTTGTTGGATCCAAAGGCTGCAGTGAGAAGAACTTATTGGACAAACCTTTCTACAATGACTTTGAAAGAGGAGCGGTAAGATTATGAATTATTTCAGCTTATCTGCTGTGCAGCTATAAAATCAGAAAATGGCACATAGGGCTAAATACTGCTTAGATCCCTGGTTCCCAACCTGAGGCCCTTTTGGCTCTTGCTGTGTGGACCTAGCAGTCAGTAGCACAGAAGCATTCATTTGAAAGGGAGCTGTAGTGTCTGTAGAAATCTCATGTAGCACTTCCCCAATCTCTGACTGTCTCCTGCAGTCTGTCTTTAGTCTCTTTTTGACATATACTGAATATTATATGTGGCCCTTTGAAGCTTTCAGAGGCCAGAGCTGAGACCCTCTTTATCTCTTAAATTGATAACCATTGGTATAGATATTTTATGCAACACACTCCATTCAGGAATTTGTTTTGTTGTTACAAAAAGTTGAGAAGGAAATAGAAATCGATGATAAGTTATTTCGTTTGTAGCTGATTTTATCTTAGTAATGTGTTTTGTTTTCACTTTTTTCTCTTTATATACATTGCAATATTTCCTGTTATTATATTGTTCTTACAGGTAAAATACAGTTTCTTTATTTGTGATGATTCAGGCCTTCCTGATCTGTCATCAACCCACACGTAGAAGTTGCTATAGAGTAAACCTGATACATTTTACATATTATTTATTTCTACAGTAGTAATAATAATATCAATAATGATAACAATAGACAGGCAGCCCTACTATGCATGGCAGTCACCTGATCAAAATTGGAATGAAATGTCTCTTTTTCTCAGTAGCTATACTGTATCACCAGGTGGGTGTAACGCTGGAATAGGATTGAGCAAATAGGCTGTGAAAGAAAAACTCAAGGCAACCAAAAAATTAACCCTTGCATTGTGGCTACCCCCTCACTGCAAGGGTTAACTGCTCATTTTGGTCTAGGGGCCTTAAAACAGATATAGTCACCTGATCCTCGTTGCTGCAGCAGTGACCGTTCACCCCTCTTCCCCGACCCTGTGTTTCAGACATCTTCTTGCTCCCCGAGTTCCAGGGTCGTTCCATGTCCCATGCCTCTTCCATGCACTTAATTTGGAACACCAGAACCCCGTGATTGCCCCTGTCTGACATCTTGACACAGCACATACAGGACTCCAAACACGAACTGCCTGAGTGAATCCCGGAAAGGTGGTAATCTTAGTTAGATGCGAAGCAGCAGAGGTGGCTCTCTAATTAGGTGGCCGCTCACTCCTGGTGCTCCGGAAGCCCCTATGTTAATCCAGCCCTGCTGACCTTTTGAGACATGGACTCCACTAGACCCCTAAAGGTATGATGTGGTATCTGATACCAAGATGTAAGTAGCAGATCTTTTAAGTCTTGTAAATTACAATGTAGGGGCCTCCTTCGCTTCCCACATGTATCAATAAGTCTTGGCCGCCCATGCCCCTGTCATCAGTTCACCAGTTTTCCCTCCTTGGACCACTTTTGGTAGGTCCTGGCCACTGTAGACCTGGAACATCCCGCAAGAGCTGCAATTTTGGAGTTGCTCTGACCCAGTCATGTAGTCATCACAATTTGGCCCTTGTCAAAGTTGCTCAGATCCTTACCCTTGCCCATTTCTCCTGTGGCATTGATCCTCTTGCCATCTCTTCCTCCATTTTTTTGATGAAACACCACATTTTGTACTTCCTTATATCACAACTGCTCCTTGGTACTGTCAGCCCCCCTGGTTGTTACACCACTGATCAGGTGAGTATTTTTTCATTATTTTAGACTCTAGACCAAAACGTGCACCTAACCCTTACAGACAGAAGGTTACCTTCAGATAAAACCAAATTGGCCATACTGAAAGGAGTCTATGACCAGCTTTATTTAGGATACTGAGTAGCCAGCTTTATCAGCAATGATAATTTATAAATCTATTTACATTTCGGCATCATAAACAAAGTCTGCCAGTGCATTAAAAGAGAACTCCAGTCAGATAAAAAGAATCATCAATCATGCTTAAGTGGCATGCCTTTGGTGTGTTTTTTTTGACTGTCAACAGCAAAAATGAATGTAATAAACATTGTAGATCCTTTCAAAATGAACATATCAACAAATAATGTCTCCGGTAATCCAGTGATGTCTCTCAGCAGAATGGCTCTGCTCTGATGCATGGTACATTGAAGGCTAAGTTTTCTTTTCTGACCATGTTTCATGATACACCCATATTGAATGTGTCATATAAAGCATAGTCAAATCACAGGCCCTGCACCCCCTCCTGCCCCCACCTCAGTACAAGTGAGGAACAGTCTGCAGGAGTCCGAACATTGCACCCGCGATCTAATGATTGCAGTTTGACTACTCTACTGGATTCTATGCAAAAAAAAAAATGAATCCACATTTTTTCTTTTATAAAAAAGTGTGCTTTTATTCTTTGCTAAAGGTGGCATTTCTGACTTTGGGTCTGAATAATCCAGCTCGGGTTTTGTGTCTCTCATCTGGATTGTTAATTGCTTATCCAGGTGAGATAAAAGGGGAAGGCTGGAGCATGATGTTGCTCTGGCATGGGACTCAGACAGCATTCTGAGAGAGAGAGTGCTACAAGTTGGATGGTTGTGAGGAAAAGGTTGCTGAAAGTCCTTTTGTTTTGTGAGGTGGCTGAGATAAGCTCACCGCCTAGTAGAGAGGAAACCTGCCTGTTTAGTCAGAGCCTGGATGGCAAGGATTTTTATTTTGTTTTATTGCAACCTTTTAAATAAAAACTGACTGCAAGTCAGATATAAGAAGGACTTTGCTGCCTGGACTACCTTTTTCCCAGGGAAGGTGATCACCATTTGAGCTATACCCCCACTATATATATATATTTCATGTCACAGCCAAAAATTCATGTCATTATGACAAAGCTCCTACACACCCAGGTAGTGCCAAAGCTTGCTGCCAAGCCCTGCCCTCACACATTCCTAATGACCTATCAGTAAGGTGAGCAGCCTCACTGGCCCAAAGGAATGTGCAGGAGGAAGGTAAGAGCAAGCAAGCAAGCTTCTTTATTGCCAGAGTGGTAACAGGAGAGTTTGGGAGGCTATTGTGGTTATGTGCCAACACCTCTAGGTGCCTGCATCTTAACTGCATTTTTTTTTCTGAATAATCACTTAACTAAGACTTGACTGACAAAGTGAAGTAGACCAAAAGATCCTCAAAAGCTACACATCATGGATTGTGTTTTCCCTTATAATAAAAACCTTCCTTTAAAAACTGCATATAGTGTTTACTTGTGTTATCTTTGACTAATATTTACATTTGTTTGATGATCTGAAACATTAAAGTGTGACAAACGTGCAAAACAATGAAAAATCAGGAAGGGGGCCAACGCTTTTTCACACAACTGTATATAGAACTAACAATGTACAGTGCACAGCACTTTACATACTGTATATTCACATCAGTCCCGGCTTTCAAATTAAGGTCCCTAATTCACATGGATGCATACACATACTAGGGCCAATTAAGCTCCCAACATGTCTTTGGAATGTGGGAGCATACTCAAACCAACACAGAGAGAACATGCAAAGTCCAAAAGATAGTGTCCTGGCCAAGGCTGTAAGAGAGAAGTGCTAATCACAAAACCATGGGCTACCTGTCTTTACACATTATACCAACTCACAAAGAAGTGATGGTGACAGGGATACACTAGAGTACTATCGGATGGTCGCCCAGCTAAAAACTGGCTTGGGTGGCTTCAGGATTTCAGTTTCACACACAGACTGGGCAAGATTACCTGCTGGCTTGCCTGCCATTCCATTTGCTCCTTTTTGCAGGCTACAGAAATATATTGGTACACTCCTGTTAAAACTGCAAATGGAACTTTGAGATGCATACAAAGAACCTACCTGCTCAGTCCATCTTTTTTATCCAGGCATTGCTGTAGTTTAACGGTCCACCCCATGAGTATCGAGGCGATCTGAGAGCCCCAGCTAGTGATGCCAGAGAAGAATTCCCAAACATAACAGCTACCTGTTCCTTGCCATCTCCCACAGGCAAAAAGCATGATGTCAAAAAAATTATTCTACAATGAAAATAAGGACTGGCTGAATCAGATGAGTTGCATGATAGAATCAGGGGTATTAACAGTTGGCATGTTTTTAATTTGCAGATCTGTTTGATCTGTGGAAAATAATGGAATCCAGTGATCCAGATAATCCATATTCATGCATTGTATGATTCTTCACAGATTGGGCAAGCCTATATAAATATTATA